>NW_003314389.1:286972-386497 GCF_000143415.4 Selaginella moellendorffii
GAGGCTCCAAAAAGGGACCCAAAAGGACCAACACATGACACGTGGAAGTGTCCGAGATGGACTCGAGTTGGAGTCCGAAGTGGAGTCCGAGATGGACCCGAGTTGGAGTCCGAATTGGAGTCCGAGATGGACCTGGAGTTGGAGTCCGAAGTGGAGTCCGAGATGGACCCGAGTTGGAATCCGAAGTGGAGTCCGAGATGGACTCGAGTTGGAATCCGAAGTGGAGTCCGAGATGGACTCGAGTTGGAGTCCAAAGTGGAGTCCGAGATGGACCCGAGTTGGAGTCCGAAGTGGAGTCCGAGATGGACCCGAGATGGAGTCCGAGATGGAGTCCGAGATGGAGTCCGAGATGGAGTCCGAGGTGGACCCGAGATGGAGTCCGAGATGGAGTCCGAGATGGACCCGAGATGGAGTCCGAGATGGACCCGAGATGGAGTCCGAGATGGACCCGAGATGGACCCGAGATGGAGTCCGAGATGGAGTCCGAGATGAAGTCCGAGATGGAGTCCGAAGTCGAGACCGAGACCGGGACCGAGATCGGGACCGAGACCGAGACCGAGGCCGAGGCCGAGACCGAGCCCGAGCCCGAGTCCGAGTCCGAGTCCGAGTCCAGAGCCTAAGAGGGTGAAAGCCCAAAGCGTTCGTCTCCCAGACCCTGGGGGGTTTGGTGAGCTCCAAAAGTATAGTAGGGGGAGGACTGCAGTGGAGCCAGTTTGGCCAGGAAAGGCCATTTTGGCCCAGGAAGGCCGGACCCAGTGTTGGGTGATGAGCTGCCCACTGGGAAGTCCAAGACTAGAGTGAACACAGACCGACAAGCGGGGTAGCTTGGTGAAGTGTTCAAGAGCTGGCTCTAGTTCCCCCGGGAGATCGACTGGCCGATGCTCCCAGTCCAAGTGTGGGTGGCACTACCTACTTGGATACCTGATGTGGCTCAACGGAACCCGCTCTAAGCCCATGGCTAGAGCACCCAAGGGCAGAAGGCGAGGAGAGTACCCAGGTGGCTCGCGTAAGGCCACGGTGTTCTGAAATGTTGTCCCAAAGGCCCAGACTGTGGAAAGGAAGAGGAGCAGTCCTCTGGGGTAGTGACCAAGGACACAGTCGTGTGGTGAGGAAGTCCCAAAGGACCGTGGGACTTAGTGGTCGGGCCTGTGGGTCTCGATCAAGTGGCAGTGTTGGCAAACACGGCCAGGGGCAGAAAGGGACTTAGTGGGGACTGATAGAGGGATATTGGGGAAGGCTATTCCCCTTGTTGGTGGGCATCCTAAGGATGCTAAGGAGTGGATCTGAGATGACCACTCACGGATGGTTTGCCTAGTCTTGGAGAGCCAAGACGGTGATGCAAGTGGTATTGGACTACCAGTGTGGCAAAGGTGATTGGGCATGGCCTTAGCGTAACGGGCTGCTATGTCGGTGGTACCTTTGAGTGTCGGTCATGGGATCGGACACGTGGAGCACTTGGACCAAGTGCAAATGTTGAGTGGCATGGATGCCATTCTCGGGGCTAGCAAGTCCCAAGTCCTGGATTGGACTTATGGAGGTTGTGAATGAGACTCCTCCAAGTGGTCAGAGGTGTGGTTAAGTGACTAAAGTAAAATGGAAAATTTAGTTGCTTACAGATCGAGGCCCACAGGCCCGACCACTAAGTCCCACGGTCCTCTGGGACTTCCTCACCATACGACTGTGTCCTTGGTTACAACCCCAGAGGACTGCTCCTCTTCCTTTCCACCGTCTGTGCCTTTGGGGACAACATTTCGGAACACCGTGGTCTTACGCGAGCCACCTGGGTACTCTCCCCACCTTCCGCCCTTGGGTGCTCTAGCCATGGGCTTAGAGTGAGGTTCCATTGAGCCACGCCTGGTATCCAAGTAGGTAGTGCCACCCACACTTGGACTGGGAGCATCGGCCAGTCGATCTCCTGGGGGAACTAGAGCCGGCTCTTGAACACTTCACCAAGCTACCCCGCATGTCGATCCATGTTCACTCTAGTCTTGGACTTCCCAGTGGTCAGCTCATCACCCAACACTGGGTCTGGCCTTCTTGGGCCAAACTGGCCTTTCCTGGTCAAACTGGCTCCACTGGGCTCCAACCCCCACACTCTCCCTACTATACTTTTGGAACCCCTCGCAGCCCCCCCCCCCCCCCCCCCCTTGGGGGACGATCGCTTTGGGCTTTCACCCAACTGCCTGTATTAGTATTCGGACTTGGACTCAGACTCGGACTCGGACTCGGACTCGGTCTCGGTCCCGGATTTGGACTCGGACTCGGTCTCAGTCTTGGTCCCGGTCTCGGACTCCATCTCGGGTCCATCTCGGACTCCATCTCGGGTCCATCTCGGACTCCATCTCGGATCCATCTCAAACTCCATCTCGGTCTCCACTTCGGGTCCATCTCGGATCCATCTCGAACTCCATATCGGACTCCATCTCAGACTCCACTTCAGGTCCATCTCGGATCCATCTCGGACTCCATCTCGGACTCCATATCGGACTTTATCTCGGACTCCACTTTGGGTCCATCTCGGACTCCAACTCGGGTCTACCTCGGAGTCCATCTCGGACACTTCCATGTGTCATTTGTTGGTCCTTTTTGGGTCCCTTTTTGGAGCCTTGCTTATTGCTCGCTTCGTGCTCGTTCCTTGAGCACTTTGTTGGGAGTTCCACTCCCACTCTCGACCTTCCAAGTTAGAGCTTTTAGTCCAAACGTGTACACTCATTTGGCTTTCGCTTCGGCCACTACCACATGGCACCCTTTCCGGCTCCACTTTGGGGCCTAGGGATTTTGTGTCTCACAACTCCACCACCCATAGACGAAGTTCGATGTCCTCATCAATGGTAAACCATTTTATTAAGTAACACCCGCATGTGTTACCATTTCCATCCTTGGCACCTAGCCAATATTTATCAATGGTTTGACATTGAAGGCTCACCATGCCTTCTTCATATTCGTCAATGGTTTGACATTGAAGGCTCACCATGCCTTCTGCATATTTGTCAATGGTTTGACACTAAAGGCTCACCATGCCTTGCCCATCCTTTAAGGAGGGTAGTCTCTCCAACTTAGAGACTGGTTGGACCACATGTAGTGGTTCTCTCCTTTTATTGGTTTAGTTCTTGCTAAACCTCTTAGAGACCCTTCTCTAAGTCAATCCCACTACTCCTTCTCGAGTAGTCTCAATTTCCATCTATTGAATGTTTGCACCTTGGAACTTTTACTCTTTGACTTCTGGAAGTCAATTTTCTAGGTGTCTCCAACACCTTGCATTGCACCTATTGTGCAACTCCACTCCCCATCCTAGGAAGTTCCTTACTTGAGGGCACCATCATCCTCTCTTTTATTTCGTGCCACCTTGGGCACTAAGTTCCATTTATCATACTTTGTGCTAGGGTTGTTTATGGCCTTATCATTTGGCTACCTTACCGCTCCCTCCCTTGGAGCTTCCACTTTCGCCAAATCGGAGCAATTCGGAATCCATCCTTGGAAACACACTTCCTTTCCCGCAATTTGTTAGCGTCCAACACATTAGTGTTCCTCGCCTAACTTTGTCACTTGGATTCCTTCCAAGGGATTCCACGGCCCTCTTTTGGCCACTCATCTTTTGCTCCTATTCGTTGATTGTTGCACCAAGCAACACCGAATTTTTACCTCCCTCCTTGAGGTATTCTTTTGATTCCATAGCAAAAGCTCTGCTTTGCCAAGACTAGGGTGTTCACCCCTAGTAAGTCTCTTTAGCATCTTCTGTTGTGGGCTCTGTCCACGGCCCAACTTTGTGACCCTCCCATGGGTCTCTTTAGAGACTACTTTCCTTGGACACACTATGCCATCGCAATGACATAGCTCATTTCCCCAAGGTGCTTTTCCCACTTGGTCACTTTGACCAAGCCACACTATCATCAATAGTTCAAATCAACACTTTGAACTAAGAACCTTATTCCTTAGCCCAAACAAGGACCTTGTCGTTATTTAGCCACAAGATCACCTAGTGATCTCACCTCGGCACCTTAACAGGTTTGCCAATAGGTACTAAGTCTTCCAGACCTTTAACTTGTTAACTACGACCCTGGGGGCATCCCCCACACTTGACGGTGCACCCAAGCCAGCCCTTCCGGCCAAGGGTCCATAGCCACTGAGACTGGGTGTCCCGGACTCCACTTCGGATTCCAACTCGGGTCCATCTCGGACTCCACTTCGGACTCCAACTCGGGTCCATCTCGGACTCCACTTCGGACTCCAACTCGAGTCCATCTCGGACTCCACTTCGGATTCCAACTCGAGTCCATCTCGGACTCCACTTCGGATTCCAACTCAGGTCCATCTCGGACTCCACTTCGGACTCCAACTCGGGTCCATCTCGGACTCCACTTCGGACTCCAACTCGGGTCCATCTCGGACTCCACTTCGGACTCCAACTCGAGTCCATCTCGGACACTTCCACGTGTCATGTGTTGGTCCTTTTGGGTCCCTTTTTGGAGCCTCGCTTTTTGCTCGCTTCGTGCTCGTTCCTCGAGCACTTCTTTGGGAGTTCCACTCCCGCTCTTGACTTTTCAAGTCGGAGCTTTTGGTCCAAACGTGTTACGCTCGTTTGGCTCTCGCTTCAGCCACTACCACGTGGCACCCTTTCCGGCTCCACTTTGGGGCCTAGGGATTTTGTGTCTCACAACTCCACCACCCATAGACGAAGTTCGATGTCCTCATCGAACGGTAAACCCTTTCATAAAGTAACACCCACACGTGTTACCATTTCTATCCTTGGCACTTAGCCAATCTTTGTCTATGGTTTGACATCAAAGGCTCACCATGCCTTGTCCATCCTTTAAGGAGCGTAGTCTCTCCAACTTAGAGACTGATTGGACCACATGTAATGGTTCTCTCCTTTTATTGGTTTAGTTCTCGCTAAACCTCTTAGAGACCCTTCTCTAAGTCAATCCCACTACTCCTTCTCGAGTAGTCTCAATTTCCATCGATATAACCTTTGCACTTTGGAACTTTGAATTTTGACTTCTTGGAGTCACTTTCCTAGGTGTCTCCGACACCTTGCCTTGCACCTTTTGTGCAACTCCACTTCCCATCCTAGGAAGTTCTCTACTCGAGAGCACCATCATCCTCTCTTCTATTTCGTGCCAAAGTTCCAGTTATCATACTTTGTGCTAGGGCTGTTCATGGCCCTATCATTTGGCTACCTTACCGCTCCCTCCCTTGGAGCTTCCACTTTCGCCAAATCGGAGCATTTCGGAATCCCTCCTCGGAAACACACTTCCTTTCCCGCAACTTGTTAGCGTCCAACACATTAGTGTTCCTCGCCTAACTTCGTCACTTGGATTCCTTCCAAGGGATTCTACGGCCCTATCTTGGCCACTCATCTTTTGCTCCTATCCGTTGATTGTTGCACCAAGCAACATCGAATCTCTACCTCCCTCCTTGAGGTATTGTTTCGGTTCCATAGCAAAGACTCTTCTTTGCCAAGTCCGGAGGATGTTCACCCCTAGTACGTCTCTTTAGCATCTTCTGCTATGGGCTCTATCCACGGCCCAACTTCGTGACCCTCCCATGGGTCTTTTATAGAGACTACTTTCCTCGGACTCACTATGCCATCGCACGGACATAGTTTATTTCCCTTAGGTGCTCTTCCCACTTGGTTATCACGACCAAGCCACACCACCTTAAACAGTTCAATTTCAACATTTTGAACCAGGAACTTCATTCCTCAGCCAACCAAGGACCTTGTCCTTATCTGGCCATAAGATCACCTAGTGATCTCACCTTCGCACCTTAACAGAGTTGCCAAGAGGTACTTGGTTTTCTAGACCTCCAAGTTGTTGACTATAACCCCGGGGGCATCCCCCACACTTGGCGGTGCATCCAAGCTAGCCCTTACGGCCAAGGGTTCATAGCAACTGAGATTAGGTGTCCCCATCTCACTCACCGTGTCCTTGGTGCCACTGGCACCAAAGTGTTCAAGTTAGATATGCTGAGCCACTCCATGCCACTCAACATTTGCACTTGGTCCAAGTGCTCCACGTGTTTGATCCCATGACCGACACTCAAAGGTACCACCGACATGGCAGCTTGTCATGCTAAGGCCATGCCCAATCACCTTTGCCACACTGGTAGTCTAATACCACATGCATCCCAGTCTTGGCTCTCCAAGACTAGGCAAACCATCTGTGAGTGGTCATCTCAGATCCACTCCTTAGCATCCTTAGGATGCTCACCGACAAAAGGAATAGCCTTCCCCAATAACCCTCTATCAGTCCCCACTAAGTCCCTTTCTGCCCCTCGCCGTGTTTGCAAACACTGCCACTGGATCGAGGCCCACAGGCCCGACCACTAAGTCCCACAGTCCTCTGGGACTTCCTCACCATACGACTGTGTCCTTGGTCACAACCCCAAAGGACTGCTCCTCTTCCTTTCCACAGTCTGGGCCTTTGGGGACAACATTTCGGAACACCGTGGCCTTACGCGAGCCACCTGGGTACTCTCCCCGCCTGCCGCCCTTGGGTGCCCTACTATACTTTTGGAACCCCCCGCAGCCCCCCCGGGGGACGATCGCTTTGGGCTTTCACCGAACTGCCTGTATTAGTATTCGGACTCGGACTCAGACTCGGACTCGGACTCGGTCTCGGTCCCAGATTTGGACTTGGACTCGGTCTCGGTCTCGGTCTCGGTCGCGGTCGCGGTTCCATCTCGGACTCCATCTCGGACTCCATCTCGGGTCCATCTCGGACTCCATCTTGGGTCCATCTCGGACTCCATCTCGGTCCATCTCGGACTTCATCTCGGTCTCCACTTCGGGTCCATCTTGGATCCATCTCGGACTCCATATTGGACTCCATCTCGGACTCCACTTCAGGTCCATCTCGGATCCATCTCGGACTCCATCTCGGACTCCATATCGGACTCTATCTCGGACTCCACTTCGGGTCCATCTCAGACTCCACTTCGGGTCCATCTCAGACTCCAACTCGGGTCTGCCTCGGACTCCATCTCGGACACTTCCACATGTCATGTGTTGGTCCTTTTTGGGTCCTTTTTTGGAGCCTTGCTTATTGCTCGCTTCATGCTCGTTCCTTGAGCACTTTGTTGGGAGTTCCACTCCCGCTCTCGACCTTCCAAGTCAGAGCTTTTAGTCCAAATGTGTTACGCTTGTTTGGCTTTCGCTTCGGCCACTACCACGTGGCACCCTTTCCGGCTCCACTTTTGGGCCTAGGGATTTTGTGTCTCACAACTCGATCTTCGACTCGGTCCCATCTGATGAACTCTTTGTCATTTTGGTCATGCTTTCAGGGATCCTTTAGCCTACGACACCTCGGGGAGTTGGTTCCTTACAACTCCACCACCCATAGAAGAAGTTCTATGCCCACATCGAATGTCTCTTTTTTATCTTACGACTTGTTGACTATGTCTCCGGGGGCATCCCCCCACTTTGCGGTATGCCTAAGTTAGCCTCCCCGGCCAAAAGACCATGACAATAGAATATAGGTGTCCCTATACCCCTCACCCCACCACGCCCTAGTATGGGGTTGGGACTTGAACCCAGCCTTACTTTACTAGGGGGTTGGGACTCGAACCCAACCTCCATAGAATACGTCTATGGATTCGACATCCTCGTGGGGAGTCGGGCGTAGTTCTCTACACCTGGTCGACCTAGCTAACCCATGCTAATTAGCTTACCTTCGGCGCGCCTTTGTGTCCCAACATATGCCATTGCTCAACTTCACAAATTGATACTTTAATTGAACTTTGCATAAGTACATAGAGTTCTGCCTTGCAGAAATTCCTCCACTTGATCTCGGGCGTTTGCTAGGTTCTACTCTGGTTCCTATGTTGCTTCGTAGTGTGGAAATCCTTTCCACTTCACATGGAACTCTCTCACCTCGCGTCTTTGTCGCTTGCTCTTTCATGCATTGAGGATGGCCTCGACTTTGTATTCCTCTTCCCCTTGGATAACCTCAGGTAAAGGTCTTACTTGGTCCTTGCGAAGGGGATCCTCAAAGTACGGCTGGAGTAAGTTCACATGGAACACTAGGTGCATCTTCCCCATCTCTCGAGGAAGTCGAAGACGGTAAGCCACTTTACCGATTTGTGCCTCAATCTCGTAAGGCCTCGCAAACCTGCTTAAGGAACTCAAGATCAATTCATTTATAGGAATACATGCATTTTTACCTTTGGGTCAACTTCCGGCTGATCCCACTTGGTAACCTGAGGTTCTTGGTGTTTAGCCACACCTTCTCCCTAGCTTGGAACTCTACGTCCCGGCGCTTTTGGTTCGCGTACTTGGTTTGCCTTTGTTGAGCCCGTTCCAAGGAATCCTTCACTAGATTCCAAACGTTGAGTCTTTCTGCCATGAATGCCTCCATTGTGGGTAACTCTCCATGATACTCGGCCACGCCGAGTTCCACAGGACCTTCAATAGCTCGCCCATTGATGACTTCCCATGGACTCACCCCGATACTCGACTGTGGTGAGTTGTTATAACACATTTCCACAAGTCCCAAATGACTTACCCAATCGGTCTGGCCTCCCGAGACATAGCATTGCAAATAATTCTCCAGCTGCCTACTCACCCTTTCCATTTGTCTGTTTGTCAAGAAGTGTTAGTGCCATCAAACTTGACTTAATACCCAATACTTGTGTGTGGATGATAGGCTGTGTTGAATTTCAACTTGGTGCGATACTGTTCTAGGAGAGTTCTCCAGAACCTATTGGTGAAGATCTTATCTCGATCTGAGATAATCTCTTCCGGCCTTCCCCGCACTCGAACCATTTGTTCGAAGAATAGCTTCGCCACACCTTTCGCATCCACTTTCGTTGTGGTGGGTATGAAATGTGCCATTTTCGAAAATTGGTCCACCACCACGAATATCGCATCGAACCCCTTGCTTGGGGGGAGTCCCATGATGAAGTCCATCATAAAACATTTTCATGGACGATCTGGAATTGGGATGCTTTGTAACAAGCCGCCACTCACCTTAGTCACGGCTTTGACCTGCTGACATATTGGACATGTTTTTATATAGTCTTGGACATCCTTAGCCATATCTGGCTAGTGATACTTCCTCTTGAATAAGCCCATCGTCTTGATTAGTTGGACAGCACCATTCGGTAAGAACGTTGTATGCATGTTCAGTTACTGATAGAGGCATGCATGCAGCTAGCGGGATGGTGAAGAGGAACCGTGCTAATGATGCTGAAACCTCTAGATGGGCGAATCGAGAGGAGGAAACTCCTGCTAGAGATGCTGCGGAAGAGGCTAAGGCAGAGTCAGAAGAGGAAGAGCCAGATGCTGTAGCGTTGCAACGTACAGCTCAGGAAGTGGAGATTGAGAATTTGCGAAGGGAAGTTCGCAAATTGAAGAAAGAGAACAAGAAGGGGAAGAAATAAGTTGAGGCAGCTAAACTAGCTAAACCTAAGCAACCGGACTCCTCTTCAAGTTCTGAGGATGATGAAGTTCTGCAGCCACCCCCGGTTGCATGAGTTTCAAAGTTCAAGCCTCCAAAACCACCCAATTTTAGAGGCATGTGGGACTATCAAGTTTTGGAAGACTGGGTCTATGATAGCGGCAGACGTAGATGATCGTACGAAAGTTGCGTGTGCGCAATCCTTTCTTACCAATCATGCCAAAACTTGGTGGCACTAGGTGTGTGCTGAAAAAGGGCAAACTAGAAGTTGGACCAAGATGCGGTCTCGTATCCATAAGGAATACTTGCCGGATGATCTTGGTTTGACACTTTGTGCGGAGCTAGGACGGTTAAAGCAACGAGGGGACCTTATGCATTACGTTAATGCGTTTTCTCAGAAGTGCATTATGATTGCAAATATGAGTGACGAAGATGCTCGGAGTTATTTTTTGGAGGGTTTAAGTTCATTTTCTCGCAATGAGATTTTGAAGTTTAAGCCGAAGACATACCTGGAGTGTAAGGAGGCAGCGCAGCAAGTTGCCTTTAGTCACTCAATCATGGAACAATATTAGCAGTCGCATGCTGGTAACTCGGATAAGAATAGAAATTCTGGGAATAAGCAAGGTGATTGGAAACAAAGGGTGGAAAGTAGGTACCGCCCTAGGGGCTCACAAGCTACGATTAACAAAGGTGGTGGTGGTTGGAGACCACCAGCAGCTTCTTCTGGTCCTAGGCCCTTTGTTCCTCCTCCTGGTGGGTACAAGTAGTAGCAACCTGCAAAACCTGCTCCTAGCGGAATGGGTAGTGTGGGTCATTGCTTCCATTGTGGAGAGTCGGGACATAGGTCCTTGGAATGTCCCAACAAGCATAAAACAAGGTCTCGGGTTAATGTCATGAGGGATGATGGTGGTGGTGAAGCTGAAGGGGTTGACGAGTTGGTCAATATGGACTATGAGGAAGAAGAGGTGAGTAACTTTCGTTGCTTTCCTCAAGCTTTTCTTGTAGTTAATGCAAACACTGATCCGTTGATGTATCTGATAGGCTTTGTCCGAGGACACCAAATCCGAGTGATGATTGACACGGGAGCTACGCACAGCTTGATATCCGAAGACTTAGTTAAGTTGTTAGGATTGAATGTTGAGCAAATGTCGCCTATACACTTCCGGTTTGCGGAAGGTGGGCAAGTAGCCAGAAAGTTTGTGAGTGATGTTCCAATAAAGATATCCAAGTGGAAAGAAAGAGTGGACTTGGTAGTGTTGATGATACCAGATTTTCAGATGGTGTTTGGTATGGATTTCTTCAACAAGTATATAAAAGGGATTTATGGTGCTGGACAAAGTCATATCACATTGAAGTCAGAAGGTCATCCTAATGTATCCTTTCATTTGCAAAAGCGTTCCTCAAAGGATTGGGATGCAAAGTTCCTGACTGCGAGGGCCGCTCAAAAAGCAGCTAAGAGGGGATGTTAGACCTTTTGGGTTCAAGTGATGGAAGCTGAGGGTGTTGGTGACTCAGTTCGAATCGGTGACAGGGTTGATCCTGTACCAAAGAGGATATTGGAGTTGTTGGCGAGGAATCAGGATATCTTCCCGAAGGATTTGCTGCCAGAGCTACCTCCTAGCCGTGAGGTTGATTATCAGATTGAGATTATTCCGGGTTCTAAACCACCTACGAAAGCTCCATATCCGTTGAACATAAAAAAAATGGCTGAACTCAAGAAGCAACTTACGGAGCTTCTTGACAAAGGTCATATCTGACCAAGCAAGTCACCTTATTGAGCGCCAGTCCTTTTTGTTATGAAAAAGGATGGAACCATGAGGATGTGTATTGACTATCGGGCACTCAACTAGATCACGGTTAAAAACAGTTATCCTTTGCCATGCATTGATGACTTGTTTCACTAGCTCTTAAAGGCTAAGTATTTTATGTGACTTGATTTGCGGTCCGGGTATCATCAGATATGGGTGGCAAATCAGGATGTGGAGAAGACAGCCTTTAAGACTTGGTACGGATCTTATGAGTTCCTTGTCATGCCATTCCGGTTATGCAATGCTCCAGCAACGTTCAGCACTATGATGGATAGAATATTCGGAGATTATTTGGATGCATTTGTAGTCCTATATATTGACAATGTTCTAGTCTTTAGTGAAATGTTCGAGGATCATTTGAAACAGTTGGAGCTGGTGTTTCAGAAGTTGCGTGAACACAAACTGTATGCTAAGGAAAGTAAATGTGCTTTTGGTCAATTAAGCGTAAACTTTCTCGGACATGTAGTTGGTGGTGGCATGATTGAGGTCAATCCAAAGAAGGTGGAAGCGGTAAAGTCTTGGGAAGTCCCGACCACTGTATCAGATGTTCGTTCCTTTCTCGGTTTTGTGGGATACTATTGCAAGTTTGTCCGCAATTTTGCAAGAATTGCTCTTCCGTTGACTGAGTTGACGAAGAGTAGTATTCCGTTTCATTAGACACCAGCTTGTCAGCGTGCTTTTGTACGGTTGAAGGAGATCTTGACTATGGTTCCTATTCTCAGGATCCCAGATCTTGATAAACCCTTTGAAGTGCATTGTGATGCATCTGGCTATGCTATCGGTGCCGTGTTGTAGCAAGATTGTGACAAAGCAGTTGGTGTTACTCTAAGGCAACATGGTTGTCCCGTTGCATCCTATTCCAAGAAATTGGATGAAACTCAAAGAAGATGGCCAACACATGAGAAAGAGATGTTTGCTATAGTGTCAGCCCTGGAACACTAGAGACACTATTTGGGTGGACATACCAAGGTTTATACAGATAATAACACACTAAGCTACTTTGCCATGCAGCCTAAGCTTACGCCGAAGCAGGCTCGTTGGCAAGAGAAGCTTGCTAGATATGATATTGAAATCATATATAAACCTGGTAAAGACAATATTGTCCCAGATGCATTGAGTCGCCAGGCTTAGTTCCGGGCAATATCAGCAGTTAGTTCGGACTGGTTAGAAGATGTTCGGGCTTCATATGGAAGTGATCCATTGGCGAAGGCAATCTTATGCCGTGCGGGGTTGTTGAAGCAAAGCCATGGTAGCGAAGCAGTAAAAGTTACTAGTCGCACTAATGCAAAGCTTCACTTCTCAGTTCGGGATGGGCTTATATTCTATAAGCAAGAAAGATTGTATCTTCCCTCTAAGGATCTGCAACAGTTATTTCTGCGAGAACATCATGATGTTCCAGTAGCGGGATATGGTGGGAAGCAAAAGATTCTGGCTTCATTGAAAAAGGGATTTTTCTAGTCTGGTATGGAAGGTGATGTAGCGGATTATATCCGTTCCTGCCCTATATGCTAGCAATGTAAGCGCAGAACTGAGAAGCAAGCTGGAAAGTTGCAGTGCATTCCAGCATCGGCATGGCCATTTCAAAGTGTGACACTTGATTTCGTCACTTGTTTGCCGAAGTCTAAGGGTTATGATACTTTGATGGTAGTTGTGGATTGGTTATCAAAGATTGCACACTTCATTCCAACTGTGGGAACAGTAAATGTGAAACAAGTAGCAAAGCTCTTTTTCCATGAAGTAGTGCGAGTTCATGGTCTTCTTGAAGAAATGATCTCAGATAGAGATTTGAGGTTTACGGGGAAGTTTTGGGGGACCCTGTTCTAGTTTTTTGGTGCTAAGTTGAAGTTTAGTACAGCTTATCATCCTCAAACTGATGGGCAGACTGAACGCGTGAATGCTCAAGTTGAGGATTATCTGTAGTACTATGTCGCGGCAGACCAACGCAACTGGGTTGAGCATTTGGATACAGCAGAAATCTATTATAACAACACATGTCACTCCCCCCTAAGAGCAAGCATAAAAATGCTTCCTTGGTTCCTTTAGTGAGTGTCCTCTTGTAGACACCAGGTTCAAATAGGAGTCTTTGCCTTGCATTGCCCTACCTTTAAATTATGGGATTCCACCCTAGATTATTCTCCTTACCACTAAGTTTCTACCTTATCCATGCAAGGTTACCACAAATTGATTGAACCAATCCATCCCGAAGATCATGTCAAATCCCACCATATCTAATACGGTAAAGTCTATGTCCATTAAGCATGTCCTTACTTTGACTTTAATGTGTCAAAGTACCTCATCGATGCTTTAGCCACATTGAACAAACTCTATAAACCTTGGTTCATCCAACCGCTACACTGTTAATCTAGCTTGCTAGAATATATCTGCATCCACAAAATTATTTGAAGCATCTATGTCAATAAAGGTCTTAACAAAGCTTCCTTAGAGCTTCTGTTAGAAGGCTAGTAGATGTCCTGAATAACTCTTTACCAAAGTTGCTTGTATAATGAGTAATTTTGAATTAGGGACTAGATCACGTACCTAAGTTTGAACTTCACTTGACTTAATGGCTATATTGATTTCTACCTTCTTCAAATAGGGACATTCTTTCAAGAAGTATCCCCATTCTACACAATTGAAACATATGTTGTTTCTTGCACTCTTCATTTTTTTATTAGAGGGTTTGTCCCTTTTTACCTAAATCCCACTTGCTCTTTGGCCACCAGATCTATCTTTCAAAAACCCTAAGGACTCATTCCTAGAAAAACTCCTAAAATTCCTTTTATCATATGTCCCTCTTGGTTAGACTCCTTTGTTGAACATGGATATTAATTTTGTTGTGTTTGCCTTTCACAAGTTACCATTAAAATGCACTATAATAGCTTCATCCAAAGCTTCCGTATAGTTAATTGGGTTCTAACGCATCACCTCGCCCTAAGCCCAGGTTTATAAGCTTCATATGAAGGCATGGAACCTGTTTATATTGTCTATATTCGTGATAAAGATCCTCTTGGCTATAAACACATTCACATACTCTCGAATGGTTCTAGTGTGCTTCAGTCTACTCAATTCGTCCCTTAAATAGAGAGTAATATTCAGAGGCACATAAGTTACATGGATCTTCACTTTCATCACTTTCTAAGTGGCCACTAGTCCTTCGTTGGCCTCTGTTGTTCTCCACCAAGACTTAGTGTTATTTGCTAAGTATGGTTTTGCATATGGGATATTTTTCGAGCTTGGTAATCACAACACTCGAAAGTAGTCCTCCATATTGTAAAACCACTCCTCTACCAACTTATAGTCATTCACTCCCTTGAAGACTGATGAGGGCTTTGGTTTGTACTTAAGAATTTCTTGAGGGATTGATTCCACTTCAATTTATTCGACTTTATTCAGTTTTTCCTCAGTCCCTGCCAGAGGATCCATGCCTTCTACACTACCAACATTATTGTCTTTTGCTTTTTCTTTCGCTTCTTGTCACACTTTAACTTGCGAATAAGGGTCTCCAATAGGGCATTGGTCTGTGTTAATTGTCCTTCTAGAGCATTTAATTGAGCCTTGGATGACCAAACCTCATCACCAAACTCTTGTTTGCAGGTATCCTCATTTGCATCCTCATCATGCAAAGATTCCTCATTCATAGCTTTTTGTTTGATTGGAGGATGTATCTCTGCAGGATGTTCCATCTTTGCCTTGGTTCACTTATGCTTTACTTTAGCCATCTTTTAGTAATCTACCTCTATCCTTCACTAGAATTGACGAAAAAACTCCAATACCAAATTGTAAACTATAAATCTTTCCTTTCCAATTTGCCAGCTTATCTCGTCTATTCAACCACCATTGCATTAGCTTTTGTTAAGTTCCCTTGGTAAGGTTCTTGTCTATTGTATTAGCTCCTATTTAGTTTTACTTGGTTTCAGTTACTCACTACATGAGCAACAAAGTGTTAGCCATCCATCCACGGATTCTAGTGCACATGGTTTCACCCTTTATCCTATGATGATTTACCATAAGATAACCACGAAGTAGAACCTAAACCTTCTATATGCCATATGCTATATACCACTTGCTATATGCCACGTGTCCAAGGACAATGGAGTCAATAAGTTTCATGACATTAAGCCACTAAATGAAGGAATAGAGCCAAACTCCTAACCATGGAGCTAAGGAGCAGAAAAATTGGAGCATAGAGCAACTCCTAAATGTATAGCCCAAGGAGGAAAGGGACAAGAGCATAGAGCAGTCCTACAGCATCCAACATCCTAATGCTAGAACTAGGACACAAAATAGAGCCAAATCGAATCTAGTACTATTTCAGCATATTGATGGCCGGTTGTGAGACACAAAATCCATAGGCCCCAAAGTGGAGCTAGAAAGGGTGCCACGTGGTAGTGGCCGAAGCAAAAGCCAAACGAGTGTAACACGTTTGGACTAAAAGCTCTGACTTGGAGGGTCGAGAGCGGGAGTGGAACTCCCAACAAAGTGCTCAAGGAGCGAGCACGAGACAACCAATAAGCAAGGCTCCAAAATGGGACCCGAGATGGACCCGAGATGGACCAAGACGGAGTCCGAGATGGAGTCCGAGATAGACCCGAGATGGAGTCCGAGATGGAGTCTAAGATGGACCGAGATGGAGTCCAAGGTGGAGTCTGAGATGGAGTCCGAGAAGGACCCGAGATGGAGTCCGAGGTCGAGACCGAGACCGGGACCGAGACCGAGGCCGGGACCAAGACTGAGACCGAGACCGGGACCGAGACCGAGACCGAGGCCGAGACCGAGACCGAGGCCGAGACCGAGCCCGAGTCTGAGTCCGAGTCTGAGTCCAAGTTCGAGTCTGAGAGGGTGAAAGCCCAAAGCGTTGGTCTCCCAGACCCTGGGGGGTTTGGTGAGCTCCAAAAGTATAGTAACGGGGAGGACTGCAATGGAGCCAGTTTGGCTAGGAAAGGCCAGTTTGGCCCAGGAAGGCTAGACCTAGTGTTGGGTGATGAACTGACCACTGGGAAGTCCAAGACTAGAGTGAATACGGACCAACAAGCAGGGTAGCTTGGTGAAGTGTTCAAGAGCCGGCTCTAGTTCCCCGGGGAGATCGACTGACCGATGCTCCCAGTCCAAGTGTGGGTGGCACTACCTACTTGGATACCAGGCGTGGCTCAACGGAACCTCGCTCTAAGCCCATGGCTAGAGCACCCAAAGGCGGAAGGCGGGGAGAGTACCCGAGTGGCTCGTGTAAGGCCACAGTGTTCTGAAGTGTTGTCCCAAAGTCCCAGACTGTGGAAAGGAAAAGAAGCAATCCTTTGGTGTGGTGGCCAAGGATACAGTCATGTGGTGAGGAAGTCCTAGAGGACCATAGGACTTAGTGGTCAAGCCTGTGGGCCTTGATCCAATGGCAGTGTTGGCAAACTCGTCCAAGGGCAAAAAGGGACTTAGTGGGGACAAACAGAGGGATATTGGGGAAGGCTGTTCCCCTTGTCGGTGGGCATCCTAAGGATGCTAAGGAGTGGATCTGGGATGACCACTCACGGATGGTTGGCCCAGTCTTGGAGAGACAAGACTGTGTTACAAGTGGTATTGGATTACCAGTGCGGCAAAGTTGAATGGGCATAGCCTTAGCGTAATAGGCTGCTATGTCGGTGGTACCTTTGAGTGTCGGTCATGAGATCGGACACGTGGAGCACTTGGACCAGGTGCAAGGGTGGAGTGGCATGGATGCCATTCTTGGGGCTAGCAAGTCCAAAGTCCTGAATTGGACTTATGGAGGTTGTGAATGAGACTCCTCCAAGTGGTCGGAGGTGTGGTTAAGTGACTAAAGTAGAATGGAAGATTTAGTCACTTACACTCTTCTAAGGCTACCTTCCTTAGTTCCCCTTCTAGAACATACACCCTCGTTTGCTTGTAATAGATGAGTCCATTGTGTTCCGCATAGCCCGTTTTCTCTTCTGTTGGCAGCTCACCTCTCTGGTGAGCTTCCCGTGCCTCTAGATTCCTCAGCAACACTTCTTGTGCTAGACCATCGTTCTTATATGCTGTCCGCACATCATCCCAGAAGGTTGCTATTGCGCTGGATATCGCCAACCTCAAGCTCGCTTTTCGACTTAGCGCATCCGCCACGATGTTGCTCTTCCTAGGCTTGTATAGAATCTCGCAATCAAACTCGACCAAGGCATTGGCCCACCGACCTTGTTTCCCTCTCAGGTCGGGCTATGACAAGAAGTGTTTTGTTACCACATTGTCCATATAAACCTTGAAGTGTCTCCCAAGGTAGTGTCGCCACTCCTTAAGCGCCTTGACCACCACAAACAATTCTTTCTCGTGGGCAGGCCACTTCCTTTGAGTCTTGTCCAACTTCTTCGAGAAGAACGCTACTGGATGGTTGTCTTGCTTCAAAACTGCGCCCAACGCGAAGTCCGAAGCATCCGTTTCTACCTCAAAGTCCTTACCAAAGTCTGGTAATGCCAATACAGGACACCTTCCTCAACTTCCCTTTGAGGTGGACAAATGCCACCTCGCATTCCGTTGTCCATACCATCTTCCCTTTTCCCGTTTGGTCCGTTAAGGGCAGGGCTACTCTCGAATAGTGTCTGATATACTTTCGATAGTAGTTGCATAGCCCCAAGAACGCCCTCAACTCATGTACATTCGATGGTTGCTCCCATTCCTGGATCACTTGGACCTTCTCCGGGTCCACCTTGAGCCCGTCCTGGCCCACCATATGCCCGAGAAACTTTACCTCTTGTTGAGCAAAGTCACATTTGCTCTCTTTAGCATATAGTTTGTGTTCCCTTAGTTTCTCAAACACCTTCGCCAAGTGTTCGGCATGCTCCTCTAGCGTCTTGCTATAGATCAGGATGTCGTCGATATAGATGACCACGAAGTGATCCAGATAGGGTACAAAGATATGGTTCATCAGCGCCAAAAACATTGCCGGTGCATTGCATAGCCCAAAGGGCATCACCAGAAACTCAAATCTCCCATACCTCGTTCGACAGGTTGTCTTCTCGACATCCTCCTCGGCTACCGTGATCTGGTAGTATCCTGAGCTTAGGTCAATCCTCGAGAAGTATTTTGCCTTTCCCAACCTATCGAACAGGTCCTCAATCCTGGGCAAAGGGTACTTGTTCTTCTTTATATACTTGTTGAGCAACCGGTAGTCTATGCACATGCGCATAGATCCATCTTTCTTTTTCACAAATAACACCGGCACCCCATACGGCGATTTGCTGAACCTAACATACCCTTTGTCCACCAACTCCTCTAGTTGGCACTTGAGCTCCTCAAGTTCTTTCTTGTTCAAATGATAGGGGGGACGAACCACCGCCTCAGCACCCTCGACCAGCTCAATCTTATGTTCTATCAGTCGTGCGGGGGGCAACCCCGCTGGTAACTCCTCCGGCATGGTATCCTGGAATTGGTCCAACACCCATTGGATCACTAAAGGTACTTCTTGCGTTCCTGTCTTTTTGTCACTCTTCACCGAGAGTAAGAACAAAAATGCTGCCTTAGTTCCTTTAGTGAGTTGTCCTCTCGTGGACACCAGGTTTAAGCAGGATTCTTTGGCCTTGCTTTGCCCTACCTTTAGATCCTGGGCCTCCACACTAGATCTTCTTCCTTGGGTATTCGCCAGTACCACAAGGTTTCTACCTTGTCCATGCAGGGCTACCACGAACCGATTGAACCAGTCCATTCCGAAGATCACGTCAAATCCCGCCATGTCCAACACAGTGAAATCCATGTCCACTTTCCATGTCTGTACTTCGACTCTCGCTTGTCGAAGTACCTCATCGGTGCTTTGGCTACCTTGAACAAACTCTATAGTCCTTGGTTCGCCTAGCCGCTGCATCGTTAGTCCGGCTTGCCGGACTATGTCTGCAGCCACAAAATTATCTGAAGCACCCGTGTCAATAAGGATCTTAACAAAGCTACCTCCGAGCTTTCCTCGGAGGGCTAGTAGATGTTGCGAACGACTCTCTACCAAAGTTGCTCGTGTGATGAGTAACTTTGAGTTAGGGACTGGATCACATACCTCAGTTTGGAATTCACCCGATTTGATGGCCATATTGGCTCTGGCCTTCTTCGGGTAGGGACATTCCCTTGAAAAGTGTCCCGCTTCACTGCAGTTGTAGCATACATTGTTTCCCACGCTGCTATATGACTTGACCTTCTTATCCATGGGTTTGTCTCTTTTCGCTTGACTCCCCCACGTAATCTGCTGGCCACCAGATTTGCCTTTCCGGAACCCCGAGGACTCATTCTTAGAGAAACTCTTCTTGAATTTCCCTCTACTAAACGTTCCCCTTGGTTTGGCCCCTTTGCTAATCGTGGATCCCAACCCCGTCGTGTTCCCCTTTCGCAGGTTATCGTTGAAATGCACCTTGATGGCCGCATCCAACGCTTTCTTGTAGCTGGTCGGGTTCCACCGCATCACTTCACTGCGAGCCCAAGTTTGCAAACCTGATATGAAGGCATGAAACGCATCCATATCCCCCATGTCCGTGACAAGTATTCTCTTTGCCATAAACCCATTCACATACTCCTGAATGGTTCCGGTCTGCTTCAGCCTACTCAGCTCGTCCCTTAGATGCAGAGTAGCATTCAGAGGAACGTAAGTTGCACGGATCCTCACCTTCATCATTTCCCAAGTGGCCACCGGTCCTTCGTTGGCCTCTGTCGTTCTCCACCAAGACTTGGCATTATCTGCCAAGTATGGTTTTGCACATGGGACCTTCTCCGAGCTCGATAACCGCAACGCTTGGAAGTAGTCCTCCATATCATAAAACCAATCCTCCACCACCTTATAGTCATTCACTCCCTTGAAGACCGGTGGGGGCTTTGGTTTGTACTTGGGAACTGCCTGAGGGACTGATTCCACTTCGGTCTGTTCGACCTTGTCTGGTTTTGCCTCAGTCCCTACCGAAGGGTCCACACCTTTTGCGCTACCAGCATCCGCAGTGTTTTGCTTTTTCTTCCACTTCTCGTCATACTTTAGCTGGCATACGAGAGTCTCTAGCAGGGCATTGGTCTGTGCAAATTTTCCTTCTAGAATGTCCAATCGAGCCTTGGACGACTGAACCTCGCCACCAGACTCCTGTTTGGAAGTTTCCTCACTGGAGTCCTCCTCATGCAAGGATTCCTCATCCATAGCCTCTTGTTCGACCGGAGGCTCTAGCTCTGGCGGAGGTTTTGTCTCTGCCTAGGTTCGCTTACACCCTGCCTTTGCCATCTCCCAACAATCCGCCTCTATCCTTCACTAGAACTGAGGAAAAGGCTCCGATACCAAATTGTAAGCCACAAATTTTTCCTTTTCAATTTGCCAGCTTACCTCGTCTATCCAGCCAACTCTGCCTTGGCTTGTGCTAAGTTCCCTCGCCAAGGTTCTCGCCTATGGTACCAGCTCCTACTTGGTTCTATTTGGTTTCAGCTACTCACTGCACGAGCAACGGAGTGTTAGCCATCCATCTACGAATTCCCAAATCTCTCCCAATCCCCCTCCCCGGGTTAGACTGGACTTAAGGTTCAGCTACACTCCCTGCAGGCACAAACAGCCAAGCACACCAAGCCTCCAGATTCCTAACACCCCTTGGTATCACAAGACTTGATCATGGGACCCTCTAAATCCCAAGCCTTGGGTGCAGCACTTTCTTCGGGACGTCGGGGCAAAACACCATGGCCTAACGGCCCGGTATGGGTACCTCTACCCCCCCACTTCCATCCCAAAGCGAAGGCCCAAGCCCCTAGGAAGGGCGAAGACCAATGAGCCACAAGGTACTCAAGTGGGGCACCACTCCACATGAGCCGGGAGCACCGCAGTTGGTTTCCCTTTCGGGAGTGGGAGCTGCTCTTGAGCACTTCCCTGAGTGGCCCCTTCGGCACCACCCAAGCCCATGCTCACTCCCACCCAAGGCCCCTCGGCCCCAGTCTCAACCTCAAGTCAGTTTGGAAGCACCACTAGAGAGTTCCTTCAAGACTGGTTCCTGGACCTCACTATCCCTACTATACTTTTGGAACCCCTTGCAGCCCTCCCCCCTGGGAGACGCACGCTTTGGGCTTTCACCCCTTGAGCTGTATTAGTATTTGGACTTACTCTCAGAATCGATCTCGGACTCGATCTCGGACCCAACTTCAAACTCGGTCTCGAACTCGATTTTGGACTTGACCTCGGACCCGATCTTGGACTCGACTTCGGACTCGACCTCGGACTCGATCTCGGAACCGCTTTGGATCTCGGACTCTGTCTCAAACTCGGTCTCAAACTCGGTCTCCGATTCGGCCTCAGCTCGATCCTAGACTCTATCTCAAACTCGGTCTCTGAGTCGGTCTTGGACTTGATCTTCGACTCGGTCCCATCCGATGAACTCTTTGTCATTTCGGTCATGCTTTCGGGGATCCTTTAGCCTACGACATCTCGGGGAGTCGATTACTTACATTTCCTCGGACTTACTATGCCATAACCGTGGCATAGCTCATTTCCCATAGGTGCTCTTCCCACTTGGTCACCTTGACCCAAGCCACACCATTATCAGTAGTTCAAATCAACACTTTGAACTAGTAAATATATCCCTTAGCCCAAACAAAGACCTTGTCCTTATTTAGCCACAAGATCACCTAGTGATCTCATCTTGACCCCTTAATAGGTCTACCAATAGTGACTAGGTCTTCCAGACCCTTGTAAGTTGTTGACTATGACCCTGGGGGCATCCCCCACATGCGCCCAAGCCAGCCCTTCTAGCCAAGGATCCATAGCAATTGAGACTGAGTGTCCCCATCTCATTCACCACGTCCTTGGTGCCCTTTGCACCAAAGTGTTCAAGTTAGATATGCCGAGCTTTCACTCTAAACAATCTAGCCGTGCATCACGACTCCGGGGCATCCCCCGCTTGGCGGTGTGCCCAAGCCAATCTCCTCATTGAGAGTCCATGACCACCGAAATATGAGTGTCCTCATATTCCAAACTATCACCATGCCCTAGTGATTTGGGACTTGAACCCAAGCACTAGAGGGTCGGGACTCGAACCCAACCTCTATATATGCATCTACGGAAGGCATCATCTAAGATGCTTGGCGTGACTCCCCACGCTGGTGCACCAACTTATAGTTAAAACGCACTATAGATCACAGCTTAGGAACCTAGTTCCCCCGCACTACCAAGTCCTCTCACTTGACAAGCCCGTGATCATGCATGGACTCCTCTATGCTCGACCTCATGGGCCACCCTTTTTGAAGTTATCACCTTCAACTAGGGCATTTGTTCCCCCGACTTGCCAATCTCGCTTGGCAAGTCCTCTGACCACCGTAACATGGTTCTTGCATAAGCGTGAAAGTCCTTGACCATTAACTTTCGTTCAAAGCCCTCTCTTTGAACACTCGGGAACTACTTCCTTAACCTTGATAGCCTTGCCTCATGGCAAGCTTCAAAACCACGCTTCTGCTGTGCCACTCTAGTTTCGCGCGTTCCATGAACCATTTACACTTGGCCTTTCTAAGTACTAAGCTACCTAGAATTGTCTTTTGGGAACCTTGAAGGAACTCTGTCCCTTAGCTTGCTAAGGCCTCCCTTTTCGCAAGCTTTCTAGTTGCCATATAGTCTAACATGGACAACTCCATATTTTAGACTCTCCATGGCATCACAGTTGCTAGCAACAACACCCTCGAGCCCCCACGTGATTCTCCACTCCCAGTTGGCATAACCAGCCTTGGTCATGCCCTTCGATTCCTATGGTTCGGTTCTATCCCCTTACTACTTGCTTTTTGGCTTCACACCTTTCCTTCGGTTATTCGCCTCCAAACTAGGAGGATAGCTTTGCACTTTCTACCATGCCTTAGCAAGTATTCTTGGGGATGAACCTACCCGACAGCCTAGGGAGTGGTTCCTCAATCCAGGTATGCTCACCTTATAATCCCACACACCGAGATTAACGTTGTTGCTTATGGGCCCTTACATGCCCATCACTAGCCTTGCCAAAATTCCATTTTTGGCTTTGTCCAATTCGGGAGATAGTCTTCTCCTGTCTCTGCAACCTTGGACATTTGGATAGCACCTTCTATCCATCATTCGCGAAGGACTTAGTCCCTTGGGCCTTATCTATTGCCCTCGCGACATCAAACACCACCTCCTGGTGTTCTAGAGTGTTCGGGTGTCCCAATGACAGCTTCTTTGACAATGAGTATTTCCTTTCATGACATTGACTTACTATATTGCAACATAAGCAACTTATCCCCCGTAAGGGTATATCCCACTTCCTTATGCCATTAAGAAGGCTTGGGTAGCTACCTTCTACCCGTTTAACCAATTATTTTGCACCTCTTGCTTAGTTGCCTCATAGTTGTCAAGTCCTACAACTCATTACTAGTGCTTCCACACCTCCATCATTATCTGGGTCACCACACTCCAACCGCATGCCTTCCAGCTTAGGCCATGCCATTCCCGCTTCTGTTGGGATTCCCTTAGCAAGGGGTTTTTATGAACCCACCATCATATCCTCAAGGTATCACACCTTGGCACATTTGGTGTCTCCACACCATCGGCTCCACGAGCCTACCTCTATGACACTTTTTACTTGTGTCTAGATCTTTGCTAAGGCCAAATATGGTTATTCCTCATGCTAACTATCTGTTAACACCGCACCATAGTGTTTACACCCAACTCTGGGCCAAAGTTGCTTTCTTCTGGGAACATCTTTCCCACAACTTTAGTATGGCACATTCTGCCATCAATGAGATACCTACTGTTATCATACTTGGATCTTATGATCCTTCCCATACCTCATGGGGCACCATACACCTCAGTCCAAATGTTTCAACCAATCCCTTAGGATTATTCCTTGACTCTTATTTGAGTCATCTAACTTTTTGGGCTTTATCATCCGATGACTCGTGAGGTCCTACCTTTGAGGTGCTAGCTCATTGGAATACAACTTCTTGTATTTAGGTTCTACTCACAAGGACCATCTTTGCAAGTGTTACTCCAACAGTTGATTTGTTCTCTTGGGGCAACCTTTTGTACTTTTGCACTTTTGCACTTTCATAGCATCCCAATTCCAGATCGTCTGTGGAAGTGTCTTACGATGGACTTCATCATGGGACTTCCCCCAAGCGAGGGGTTTGATGTGATATTCGTGGTGGTGGACCGATTCTCGAAAATGGCACATTTCATACCCACCACAACGGAGGTGGATGCGGAAGGTGTGGCGAAGCTGTTCTTTGAATAAATGGTTCGAGTGCGGGGAAGACCGGAAGATATCATCTCAGATCGAGATAAGATCTTCACCAGTAGGTTCTGGAGGACTCTCCTGGAACAGTATCGCACCAAGTTTAAATTCAGCACAGCCTATCACCCACAGACAGGTATGGGGTATTAAGTCATGTTTGTTGGCACTAACACTTCTTGACAGACGGACAAACAAAAAGGGTGAATAGGCAGCTGGAGGATTATTTGCGATGCTATGTCTCGGGAGACCAGACCGATTGGGTAAGTCATTTGAGACTCGCGGAAATGTGCTATAACAACTCACCACACTCGAGTATCGGGTTGAGTCCATGGGAAGTCATCAATGGGCGAGCTATTGAAGGTCCTGTGGAACTCGGCGTAGCCGAGTATCATGGAGAGTTACCTGCAGTGGAGGCATTCACGGCGGAAAGACTCAGCATTTGGAATCTAGTGAGGGATTCCTTGGAACAGGCTCAACAAAGGCAAACCAAATATGCGAACCAGAAGCGTCGGGATGTAGAGTTCCAAGCTGGGGAGAAGGTGTGGCTGAACACCAAGAACCTCAAGCTACCAAGTGGGATCAGCCGAAATTTGACCCAAATGTAAAAATGCATGTATTCCTGTAAATGAATTGATCTTGAGTTTTGTAAGCAAGTTCGTGGGGCCTTACGAGATTGAGGCACGAATCGGTAAAGTGGCTTACCGACTCTAACTTCCTCGAGAGATGGGGAAGATGCACCCAGTGTTCCACGTGAATTTACTCAAGTCGTACTTTGAGGATCCGCTTCGCAAGGACCAAGTGAGACCTTTACCTGAGGTTATCCAAGGGGAAGAGGAATACGAAGTCAAGGCCATCCTCAATGCGCGCAAGAGCAAGTGACAAGGACGCGAGGTGAGAGAGTTCCATGTGAAGTGGAAAGGATTTCCACACTGCGAAGCAACATGGGAACCGGAGGAGAACCTAGCGAATGCGCGAGATCTAGTGGAGGAATTTTTGCAAGGCAGAACTCTATGTACTTATGCAAAGTTCAATTAAAAATATCAATTTGCGAAGTTGAGCAAGAGGCATATGTTGGGACCCAAAGGCATGCCAAAGGTAAGCTAATTAGCACGGGTTAGCTAGGTCGACCAGGCATAGGGCACTACGCCTGACTCCCCACGGGGATGTCGAATCCGTAGATGTATTCTACGGAGGTTGGGTTCAAGTCCCAACCCCCTAGTAAAGCAAGGCTGGGTTCAAGTCCCGACCCTATACTAGGGCGTGGTGAGGTGAGGAGTATAGGGACACCTATACTACGTTGTCATGAGCTCTTGGCCGGGGAGGCTAACTTAGGCACACCGCTAAGTGGGGGGATGCCCCCAGAGACATGGTCAACAAGTCGTAGGATAAAAAAAGACGTTCGATATGGGCATCGAACTTCTTCTATGGGTGGTGGAGTTGTAAGGAACCGACTCCCCGAGATGTTGTAGGCTAAAGGATCCTCGAAAGCATGACCGAAATGACAAAGAGTTCATCGGATGGGACCGAGTCAAAGATCGAGTCCAAGACCGACTCAGAGACCGAGTTCGAGATAGAGTCCAAGATCGAGCCGAGGCCGAATCAGAGACCGAGTTCAAGACCGAGTTCGAGACCGAGTTCGAGACAGAGTCCGAGATCCAAATCGGGTCCGAGACCGAGTCCGAGGTGGAGTCCGAAGTCGAGTCTGAGATCGAGTCCGAAATCGAGTCCGAGACCGAGTCCGAAGTCGGGTCCGAGATCGAGTCCGAGATCAATTCTGAGAGTAAGTCCAAATACTAATACAGCTCAAGGGGTGAAAGCCCAAAGCGTGCGTCTCCCAGGGGGGAGGGCTGCAAGGGGTTCCAAAAGTATAGTAGGGATAGTGAGGTCCAGGAACCAGTCTTGAAGGAACTCTCCAGTGGTGCTTCCAAACTGACTTGAGGTTGAGATTGGGGCCGAGGGGCCTTGGGTGGGAGTTAGCATGGGCTTGGGTGGTGCCTGAGGGGCCACTCAGGGAAGTGCTCAAGAGCAGCTCCCACTCCCGAAAGGGAAACCGACTGCGGTGCTCCCGGCTCATGTGGAGTGGTGCCCCACTTGAGTACCTTGTGTCTCATTGGTCCTCGCCCTTCCTAGGGGCTTGGGCCTTCCCTTCGGGATGGAAGTGGGGGGGTAGAGGTACCCATACCGGGCCGTTAGGCCACGGGGTTTCGCCCCGACGTCCCGAAGCAAGTGCTGCACCCAAGGCTTAGGATTTAGAGGGTCCCATGATCAAGTCTTGTGGTACCAAGGGGTGTTAGGAATCTGGAGGCTTGGTGTGCTTGGCTGCTTGTGCCTGCAGGGAGTGTAGCCGAACCTTAAGTCCAGTCTAACCCGGGGAGGGGGATTGGGAGAGATTTGGGAATCCGTAGATGGATAGCTAACACTCCGTTGCTCGTGCAGTGAATAGCTGAAACCAAGTAGGACCAAGTAGGAGCTGGTACCATAGGCAAGAACCTTGGTGAGGGAACTTAGCACAAGCCAAGGCAGAGTTGCCCGGATAGATGAGGTAAGCTGGCAAATTGGAAAGGAAAAATTTGAGGACCTAAGATGGACCCGAGATGGAGTCCGAGATGGACCGAGATGTAGTCCGAGATGGAGTCCGAGATGGACCGAGATGTAGTCCGAGATGGAGTCCAAGATGGACCCAAGATGGAGTCGGAGATGGACCCGAGATTGAGTCCGAGATGGAGTCCGAGATGGACCTGAGATGGAGTCCAAGATGGAGTCTAAGATGGACCGAGATGGAGTCTGAGGTGGAGTCCGAGATGGAGTCCGAGGTCGAGACCGAGACCGGGACTGAGACCGAGACCAAGGCCGAGACCGAGCCCGAGTCCGAGTCCGAGTCCGAGTCCGAGTCCGAGTCCGAGTTCGAGTTCGAGTTTGAGTCTGAGAGGGTGAAAGCCCAAAGCGTTCATCTCCCAGACCCTGGGGGGGTTTGGTGAGCTCCAAAAGTATAGTAAGGGGGAGGACTGCAGTGGAGCTAGTTTGGCCAGGAAAGGCCTGTTTGGCCCAGGAAGGCTAGACCCTGTGTCGGGTGATGAACTGACCACTAGGAATTCTAAGACTTGAGTGAATATAAACCGACAAGCGGGGTAGCTTGGTGAAGTGTTCAAGAGCCGGCTCTAGTTCCCCCGGGAGATCAACTGACCGATGCTCCCAGTCCAAGTGTGGGTGGCACTACCTACTTGGATACCAGGCGTGGCTCAACGGAACCTCGCTCTAAGCCCATGGCTAGAGCACCCAAAGGCAGAAGGCGGGGAGAGTACCCAAGTGGCTTGCATAAGGCCACGGTGTTCCGAAGTGTTGTCCCAAAGTCCCAGACTATGGAAAGGAAAAGGAGCAGTCCTTTGGTGTGGTGGCCAAGGATATAGTCACGTGGTGAGGAAGTCCCAGAGGACTATGGGACTTAGTGGTCAGGCCTGTGGGCCTCGATCCAGTGGCAGTGTTGGCAAACTCGGCCAAGGACAAAAAGGGACTTAGTTGGGACAGATAGAGGGATATTGGGGAAGGCTCTTCCCCTTGTCGGTGGGCATCCTAAGGATGCTAAGGAGTGGATCTGGGATGACCACTCACGGATGGTTGGCCCAGTCTTGGAGAGACAAAACTGTGTTGCAAGTGATATTGGACTACCAGTGCGGCAAAGGTGATTGGGCATGGCTTAGCGTAATAGGCTGCTATATCGGTGGTACTTTTGAGTGTCGATCATGGGATCGGACACGTGGAGCACTTGGACCAGGTGCAAGGGTGGAGTGGCATGGATGCTATTCTTGGGGCTAGCAAGTCCCAAGTCCTGAATTGGACTTATGGAGGTTGTGAATGAGACTCCTCCAAGTGGTCGGAGGTGAGGTTAAGTGACTAAAGTAGTATGGAAAATTTAGTCACTTACACCGGTGGGTACTCCACCAACTATCATGGTGTGGAACTTAGGCTTAGACTCAAGCCGGATGTAACAAAGACAAACATGCAAGTGAAAGCTAGATTATGCCTCAAGTTAGTCGGCCATACCTAACCTACCCACTATCCCTATTATACATTTGGAACCCCCCACAGGCCCCCCGTTGAGGAATGCACACTTTGGGCTTTCACCCTTAGCCACCCTTAGTACTAGGAGTTAGTTTTTGGGATAAGTTTGAAACTTACTAAATATAGAATGACCCTAGATTACGAATTTGGATGTGGTACCAACAGCATTATGTTCAAGATAATCTCTACATTCTATAATTATCCTAAATTAACAAATCTAGACCCTTTCCATAAATAGCAATTCAGACCAAATAGTACTAACACAAAGGGTATGATAGCGGGGGTGTTTGGCAAATATGGTAAGCTATCATTTCGAAAATATTAAGGGACCAATCTCAATACCACAAGGGTTTTTGTCAAGCTAGTGCAAGACAGAGCAAAAGAGAACTAACAAGCCAGGCCAAGTATGCTTGGCTAAATAAACACTTAGGAATTCTTTTCTTATACTCGTCTCGCCAAGTACAAATGCCCAAGTCAAGTTTACTAACACTTGAACAAAAGGGATTGATAAAGGGTTTAGCAATACTAACCTTTTACTGTTATGGCAGGAAAAAAAGAATATTCAAAAAGACTAGCTAGCAAGTAACTTTTGATACCCAAAGTTACATTCTTGACACTCTCCCCCCTTTGGAAGATTGACATCCTCATTAATGCATACTCTACTCTAGACCACTAGCAATGAAACAACTCTAGAAAAATTTCCCGATGTTCACCCTTTGTGAGAAATGCACCAACGTAAATGAGTTAGGATAACCTCTTCATCTAACGCAAATGCACTACAACTTATACAACTTCCGACTATCGCCGACAAGGAAATGACCAATGGAGTTAGCCACTCTTGCTACTCTGAGTGTCACTTATCTTACAAAAGTGTGATACACCTCTATTTGCAAAGACATAGAGAGAAAAGCTAGAGACTACAACCCTTTTGACCAAAGAAACCAAATCCGTCGGTAAGGTTTAGATAGATTACTATAAATAAGCAGTTAGAGTTGTTTACAAGATCATATCCTTTTAAATGGAATAAGTAACATCAAGAGAGAGGTAGATGATGTGACCAGTCAATAGTAGCTACCTCATTACTAGAGATTTTACCATGCACATGAAGTGCCAAAGCCAATCTACTTATACTGGCCCAAATCCAAAGATCAAGAGATGAAAAATATCAAAGTCATTGATAATGATATCTTAGAGACTTAAGTATTAGTGAATAAATTTTAGATTGAAACAGAAAAGTATTCCAAGTAAATTATTATCTAATATATTAATATTAGAGTACAAGAATCACCAAGATCACTATAGTTAGAAAATATAGGATTCACTATCTAAAAAAATTTAATAACTAGTGTATTATCAAGAAAGCTCAACAATAAAATTTAACTATCAAGATTTCAAATAGCACGCTAAGCAATTTACATAAGATAACTCAAAGAACACAAAGTATTATTAATAGATAAGGAAAATGCTTGCGAATGTATCACCAGAAGGAAATAACATCCTAATCTATTAGAACTAACTCAAGTAACAATCAACAAAATAGAATGAATGTGGCAAGATCAACAAACATTCATTCATGTTAAATATCATATTAGCCAATCTATATAGATCCTGGTCAACAATATGAAGGAACTCAAAATGCTTAAGTAAGCGTTAGCAACATTTTACCGATGTCTCAATCTCAAGAGACCAATCCAGAGCAAACCACATAGAACATGTGATTGCAAAAAGCCAAAAGCTATTAAAGAGAACAACTAACTATTATGAAAGATCATCAATCATCCTATCAATAGATAGATGCACAATCATTGTTGAATAAAGAATCCACCATCTAAAAGAATGGCAAATCATTTTATATTAACAATAATCAAACAAAACCTTTTGACAAGGATAACCAACTATCCTAGATTATAGTTAATTATCACCAATAATTGCTAGATGCAGAAACTAACTTCAACAATGAAACTAATGAGCCAAAATGCCTTCCCCAACAATTTCTAATAAATGGATCAATGAGCATAAAAAATCTCAAGAAACCAAAAGTTTGAAGAAGCCTATAGCTATATCTTGCATAACAATAATCATGAGTCTTGTATAATTAATTTTAATGCTAAAGAAGAAATCATTGTAAAATCCACAATATACTTCTCAACACATCCATAAGCTAAACTTTATAGTGCAAAGCTAATGAAAAACATGTTTACATCAATTCAAAAGCCAAGCACAATGAAGCTATGCTCAACAACTGATCACTAAATGATCCTTTATGAATCCATCTATAGTAAGATGTAACTTACTTTATAACAAGCACAAAAAGAATCATCAATGATTAATATATTTGAACTCAAATGCAATAAATATTCAAACATTTCAATATTAATCATTAACTCTTCCTTTTGCAAAGATAGTATAGTTTATGACTAAATCACTTTTCAAGGAAAGGCCAAAATTCAACCCCAAGTAAACAATCTTGTCTAGAAAATAGTTAACTCAACTTGCTACTCAATTCATTTGAAAGTCAATATAATTGCCAATTAGCAAAATGTATGAATGCTAATAAAAGAAAGCTTTAGCCCAAATATTAATACTATTTGCATTGAGACTAATGAAACTCAATATTAATCTTATAGAGAGACATCTCATTTCACTTGAATCTTATGTAATTTAATACTATGGACTAAATGCAACCATATGATATTGACAGAGGTATAGTTAATATGCCAGCATCGGAAAACCATGCAAGTCTAATGACACAATCTTCCGCAAAACCATTTAGTAAAGCAAGTTTATCATTATTAAATCATTATCGAGCAAAGCAAGTGTCAACAATCCTTGACAAAGTCTACAGATAATCACTATTCGCAAAGCAACCAACAATCACTCTTCAACTTGCCTTTATAAGACCCAAACACTAAACTCACATCATTGAGTTATATACTTGTTCAATATGAACATAATACCCCATGTATAAGAACATGGACAAGCATAGACTAAATGAATACTTGAATCTAATCAAATTGTAATAAGCTCACAAACACGTTTAGCCAATAGCTTTGAGCATGCCTTGAAGAGGCTAGCTATACATAATCAACACTTAAGTCGAAACTAAAGTGAAAACCATGAATGGACTCATATTGGTACACAACCTCTTCATATACAAAGCTATAATATGGGTACTGACATCTCAACCTCAAATAACTAAAATGGATATCATTATACTCAGCCAAAGTGCAAGGCTACCAAAACTAAGTCAAGATCAGTGATTGCTCACTACTCTCATAGAGTATAATAAAATGCAAGATGCAACCTGCCAGTAAACATAGTCTTACAAAAAAAAAGGCATAAGGGTCACCTTTTTAAAAAAGCGTAATAGCAACTTTTTTACACCAACTCAAGATTCTATTCAACTCAATTGCCTTAGCCTCAAAAGTCAGTATCCTTTTTGGGCCACATTATACAAACTGCATACTAAAGTTTAAGCCAACCAAAGTCAACTCCTACCCCTTCACCAGTTTGTAATGGTTTTTAAAAATGGAATGGTTTTTGAGCAAAATGATCAACAAATCAGCCATTAAAAGAGCATAAAAAAATTTGTGAAAAATTTCAATCTTAGAGAAAAAATAACTCTTAGTTTAGGAATATAAATTTTCAAGACTCAATCAACTTCCTCCTACTAATAATTTTACATAGGTTCACATTAATATAAATTCTTATAACCCAATATCATGCTTAAGCATCAAACCTTTTGGCCATATTTCAACATCCAATATCGACATCCATAAAAGTACAAATGAATGCTCAAGACTTGATCACGAAGACCATATCTTCAGATATCCATATTGTAAGCCATAAATTTTTCTTTTCCAATTTGCTAGCTTATCTCATCTATCTGACTAGTACTGCTTTAAGCTCTATTTCGTTAAAGTGGGATTTATTCAGTAAAATGGGACTAGGTACAAATTTTCAAGTATTTGAAAATGACGTGAAATTATATGTTTTTTGTCCAGGGGCTAGACATATCTGGGGCATGGTGACTAGCGCGGTGACTTTGTGTCCAGACTGAGTCCATCTGGTTGTATAAAAAATCTCATTGTCAAGGTGAACAAGCCGAATCTGAAGTTAAAGAAGAGAGATGGCATGCGCGCACACATTATTTGTTTGTTCATTGAGCGTGTGGTGAGCTTTCCAAGATGAACGTCATTCCTATTAGCCAGACATATAACTTAATGGTGAGAACATTTAGATATTATTCAATGTTATCTTTTTCTAACGAATCTAATTGTGAAGGTGTAGCAAGAGGCATTGCTAGTCTGGAGAAGTCATTTAACTCATTTGACCCTTAGTGTATTTTCATGAAACTAAATAACATTCATATTATTAAGGAATTTCTCTAGTACCTTTTTTTTACGACATAGAGGCTTGCATTTCTTTAAAAGGTGATTTAGTAAAAGGCCTGAGGGCACATGCCATTCTATTTCTCAGACCGGTATTAAGATATACTAGTGCAAAGGGCCACATGCCATCACGCCTCCTCTGATTCAGATTCGGATTGTTCACCTTGAAATAAAATACATTAGAAACTTAGTAAAGGAATATTAATGAATCTCACCTTGAACCCGGGTTATGAATGCTCTTGCTGCATCTCTTGCATGGTCTGGCAAGGTGATGGTGGCACTCTGCTTCCGCATCCAACCATGCACAACATTATCCACCGATATGCTCATGCTGGGATCCCTTGGATTCAGCACCCATCTCTTTTCTAGGCAATCCTTCGTATATCCGGAACTTGGCTTGAACCACTCCACAGTTACATTGAAGGAGTTAGTTTCCGCGTCCTCCTCTGCATTAGTGATGCAGCGCCCCACCCATATCATTTGTTTTTTATTACTGGGTCTGACAAGCACGACCATTCCTTTGCAGACCTGTACTGGATTGAATGCTGAATCCGGCTTCTTGTTCCTCGGCCCACAATAGTGATCCTCAACATCGTTATCTGTCACTGCATTTCCAGAGGACATTGTTCCGCTACTATCTGGTGCTCTGGGTTCTGGCCAAAAGGACTCTTCCAATTCTTCATATACAACCGGCCCATTTTGGATAGCAGATATAATCTTCTCCCAGTATTCGAGCAAAGGCTTGCACCTCTTAAAATAGGATTCTCCACCAAACACCAACCCCCTCTTCCAGAAGGCAATATGCTGTCTAATCCCGGCCACTATACTTTCCTGGTCTTTGAGTCCATCCGGGTGCATCGGCCGTGGGGAACCCTGAGGAATCATAGGTTCCCCAATTATGGGATCTCTCTTGAAGAGTTCAATGCCATCCACTGGCAGCCACACTGTGTCCCATTCTCTCATCTTGTACCTCATCACTAGAGCACCGTCACGCATGCTGAAATGAAACTGAAGAGGCTTGGAGTGGCCAATCAGCGTTTCGGATCCGTCCCTGATGTAGCCTCTTACAAACCCCTTAAAGTCTGGAACCTATGTCACAAGTGCAGCTTCAACAGTGCCTTTGATGCAATTTTGGAATTCATCGTAGAGTTGTGGGAGGGTGAGGACATTGGATCGCCGGAGGGACTCTGCCAGGTGACTGAACATGGCATCGACGTCTTCATGAGTGTGCCCAACCATGAGAAAGCCAAGTGTAACCGTTTCAAATATGCCTTTGGCAACAAGCATCGCCAAGTATGCGAAGACGTACATGTTTTTGTTCTCACTGCCAGCATTGTCTGTTTGGAGCAGAAGATGGGGTGGAAGGCCACATCGGCCGCAAGAACTTCCTTGAGATTCTGCTTCGTTTGGATGAGGCTGTGCATTCACCGGGCGACCAACCTCGTCGTAATGGCATGAGGCCTCACGTGATAACCCTACAATCTGACGGCCAACATATTCACTGGGATGGCATGGGGCCCCACGCGATACTGCAAGCCTTTGCTCCTCCTCCAGCTGAACCCTGTATGGGGTTCGATCGACAAGGGCCTTATGCAAGGGTTGGCCGTTCAGCTCAGTCTGCGCACTTTGCAGAGACCTTAAGTGTTTTGCTAGGGACGCAATCATCATGTTTGCACCCCCGCCACCCCATAGAGGTACAAAGAAGTTCCCATAGTTCTGGGCACCATGCCCATGAGCGATTATGCCAAATAGAGACACAGGCAGCTGCATGGATGAAGAGATTGCCTTGGGGGCAGGATTGAGTCGAGGTAAGCACGTCACCCATACAAAAATATATACAGTTGCAGCAAGGCAAAAGGAATATGGCAATAGGCTAGCAGGGGCCAAAGATGGCATGAGGCCTCATGCCATCTTGATATACACACAGCTGCAGGCAACTAAAAACATACATGACAATACGCTAGCCATGAAATTGCAAGGGCCCAAGATGGCATGTGGCCTCATGCCATTTCTAAATGTGGTCCTAAACCATTCCATGGTGAACATACCAGGAAGCACAAGTGCCGAATATCAAGAGGAAGCGGTAGCCACACCAAAGACAGTGCCGCTCGCAACACCGCAACTACTCGTAGCGCCGCTCGCAACACCGCAACTGCTCGTAGCGCCGCTCGCACAAACTGCCACTCGCATAAACTGCCGCTCGCAATGGCGCTCGCAATGCCGCAACCGCTTATAGACGCATAAACCACAGCTCACAACGCCGCTTACACAAGCAGCGCTCACTGCGGTCAGCGGAACCAAGAACACGGCGCACAAAAATGATAGACCTAGGAATGAGTTCGAGAATTCAAAAATAACACACGCTTGAACGTCACATCAAATCCTCTGACAAACCAGATCTTATGATTCCTCTGACAAATTTCAAACTGAGTAGCTTCTAGACTTTGCTGTCGGAGGTTGAACTTTGTCACATCATGTCCTTGCCTCGATCCAGCTGTGCCATGTCAGTGATTCGAACTTTGCCATGCCATGTCAGCGATCCGCGCCAAGATTATTCGCCGTGTAAAGGAATAATTATGCTGTGTGTGTACGTCCATTTATGGCAATATAAGGCCACATGCCATTCAAAGAATAATGCTAGTCGAGCATCTTTTGGTGCATTTTTGGGTTCAAAATTGTATGAGCCCACATGCTATAAAGTTTACCTGTACCAAAAATAGAAACAGCTTTATTTACTTGGGAATTTAAGTGGTTAAGGCATTTTTAAACTTACAAACACATGCCCTACTTACATTCATTTGGTTGCTTAAAATTCAAAAATATTATAAACCTTTCTTTTTGCATTTTCAATGTTTTCAATTATGGTTTTTGATTTTCGTAAGACCAGCCTAGTAATCTATTTGCATCCCGTCATGTTTATAGCTAGCTTTCGTTTGTCCCCTTCGCTAGCCTGAGATACATCTGCTCGGCATCTGCCTCTTACAGCATTTGCCCAGAAAGGGCATCTTTCTTCACGCAGCATTTGCCACATGTTTAGGGTTAGGGTTTAGGGTTTAGGGTTTAGCAATTCAGTAGCTTGATAAACATGCAAATACAGAACTTGATGCAAAATCCTTGGATATGTCACAATGCCCCTAGGACCATAAACACATTTCAATAGAGAGGGTCCTTTCATTTCATAACTCCTTATGTAGATCTTGGTGAAACCAGAGTTATTGAAGTTGGTTTCTTGTGATCCCGCATCTGATTGTGATGTCCCTTTGCAGTGTCGATGGAAAGGTCAATGCACACCAAACTGTAGAATCTTAGAGCAAAATAACGGTCGGATCTATGGCAAATGCCTCTGAAAAATTGTAAGGCTCGTGTGGTCTCATGTGGTGTCCGATCGAGATGCTTCTTTGCAGGATCATCAAGAAAGACATTGTATACCATTCTGTAAAATCTAGTTGCGATCTAACGGTTGGATCTCCAGGAAACTCAAAACAATCTCGCGCGTGTTAGAATATTCTAGGAATATACTCCTATGTGCTCCAAGATTATTCGCCGTGTAAAGGAATAATTATGCTGTGTCATTTATGGCAATATAAGGCCACACGCCATTCAAAGAATAATGCTAGTCGAGCATTTTTTGGTGCATTTTTGGGTTCAAAATTGCATGAGCCCACACGCTATAAAGTTTACCTATACCAAAAATAGAAACAGCTTTATTTACTTGGGAATTTAAGTGGTTGAGGCATTTTTAAACTTACAAACACATGCCCTACTTACATTCCTTTGGTTGCTTACATTCCTTTGGTTGCTAGCTTTCGTTTGTCCCCTTCACTAGCCTGAGATACATTTGCTCGGCATCTGCCTCTTACAGCATTTGCCCAGAAAGGGCATCTTTCTTCACGCAGCATTTGCCACATGTTTAGGGTTTAGGGTTTAGGGTTTAGCAATTCAGTAGCTTGATAAACATGCAAATACAGAACTTGATGCAAAATCCTTGGATATGTCACAATCCCCCTAGGACCATAAACACATTTCAATAGAGAGGGTCCTTTCATTTCATAACTCCTTACGTAGATCTTGGTGAAACCAGAGTTAGTGAAGTTGGTTTCTTGTGATCCCGCATCTGATTGTGATGTCCCTTTGCAGTGTCGATGGAAAGGTCAATGCACACCACACTGTAGAATCTTGGAGCAAAATAACGGTCGGATCTATGGCAAATGCCCTTGAAACATTGTAAGGCTCGTGTGGTCTCATGTGGTGTCCGATCGAGATGCTTCTTTGCAGGGTCATCAAGAAGGACATTGTATACCATTCTGTAAAATCTAGTTGCGATCTAACGGTTGGATCTCCAGGAAACTCAAAACAATCTCGCGCGTGTTAGAATATTCTAGGAATATACTCCTATGTGCTCCTGAAAATGGCATGCGGCCCCACGCCATTCAAGAGATAACGCCAGATGACGCCGAGCATTTTTTGGTGCATTTTTTGGGATCAAAATTGCATGAGCCCACATGCTTGAACGTCACATCAAATCCTCTGACAATTTATTTAGCTGAACATCTGGCATTTTTGGAAATACAAGATGCTTTGGAATATCCAATCATGCATGGTATAAATATAGCGAGGGTATTAAATGATATCCCAATCATGATATTTCTTTTGGATTTCGCGTGCATGCAGTCCGAGGAATGATGACGTTGCAGATTTCTTTTGGATTTCACGCATGCGCGCGCCGATCCAGAAATTAATGGTGGCGCCCAAGTCCGAGAAATGATGACGTGGCGGGATTACCAACCGTCGTGACATTTCGCGCGTGTGAGGTTAGGTTTTGCATTTTGCTTCGTACTCGCGCTCGCACACTCGCGCTCGCATCGCGCTCCCACTCGCGCTCGCATCGCGCTCCCACTCGCGCTCGCATCGCGCTCCCACTCGCGCTCGCATCGCGCTCCCACTCGCGCTCCCACTTCTCTACAGGTTTCTCGTGTGCATCGGCGTCCACTCGCGCTTGCATCACACTCGCGCTCGCATCGCGCTCGTGTGCATCGGCGTCCACTTCAAGACACACCCAGTTTGTAACTTCGCCGCCAACTCCGCCGCCCACTCCGCCACCCACACGCAGCCCACTTGGCGTCCCGGGAGATTTCAGCGCCAGAGTAGCCTTGCTGCTACGATCCGCTGCACACACAGTGCACATTCGCCAGCGAGTCCGGTTGTCACGCCTCCATTCGGCTTCAAATGGTAAGTCTTTTAGGCCAAGTAGAAAATGGCATGAGGCCACATGCCATTCAGTAGCAACATTGGCATGCACCGATTGGGCTCTCGAGTGCAGTCCGGTTACAGATGGCGTGTAGCCTCACGCCATCTTAGGATGCAGCCTCAAGACATCTGATGCAGTGGTGAATGGCGTGTGGCCTCACGTTATTTCCAGCTACTAGCTTTTCATCTGTCAGCTCTAATTGTTGTGCATTTCTGAACAGGCGAGGAATTGCATTCTTCTTCCAGCCACTGTCAATGTGGATGCAGAGAAGGGGGAGGAGCTCACCAGTTAGACTTTCGAGATGGAAGGCGAGGATCTGAGGCTGTACAACACAGATGGTGGGAGAAAAGAATGCATGGGGATCCTCATCCAAGTGACAGACACTCCATGCAGTTCCATGCAAGAATATGGACTGGCACTTGTGGTAGAGACAGCATCTGCCTTCAAGATCCACCTTGCACATCCTAGCGGCTTCCCGGAGGGGGGCAGCGGCTATGAGGAATTCCTAGAGGGAGTTAGGGAGAGGTTGTCCAGGAGGCCCACAATTTCAAAGACGCTACGGGTCTATGAAGATCACATGGAATCCACGGACCTCACCTACGGCGATGTTCAAAAACTATATTCCAACATTGAGCCGTTGAGAGTGACTCCAGTTCGCGAAGCAAAGGGGAAGGGGGTCGATCTGGAAACTACCTCGAAGCAGAAAAGGGTGGTCAAGCTCAAGCCGACGTCCGACTCTCCTGCTCCAAAAAAGAAGTTACTCAGTGATGCCATTGCCTCGGGTTCGAACACTACACCCACCAAAAAGAAGAGCCGCAAAGAGCAGAAAGAGCAAGAAGAGGCAGCAAAAATCGTCGCAGATAATAGTACTTGTTACTATTCCAACAATGTATATACAATCGACGTGAGCCGTATCGACATCCAAAGCAAATACAACCACAGGCTAGTATCTGATGAGTGGGTGGAGAAACTGAAGCAGAAGATGCTGGCAAGTCCAGTAACACCCGACATCGCAGACGTGATCCCCTACTACCGAACAATGAAGGGCGAGACGAGGTTTCCAAACTTGATCAATAGGAAGGTGTTGGATGATCAGAACATCCGGTTCTATGCCGTCTCCGGGCAGCATTCTAGCTTGGCGATGCAAGAGATAGTTGTGGATATTATGGTGGGCGAGGAGGTGAAGAAAGTCTTCAAGACAAGAGTTGTCCGCCTGATAAAAGGCAACTCGCCCCTCCGATCTATCATATACATCTCCCACGCGCAGAATGTCAAGCAAGAAACGTGCTACAAATCGGGTCTGCACGAGACATTGGCACGAACACGGAAGCTCTGGGTTCAACTGAAGAAGCCACAAAAACCAGGACAAGGACGTGCACTAGCAACTAGCGCCTGGCAGGTAAGCCTCGTTGCATGTGGCATAGCATGTGGCCTCACGCCATTTCCATTGCAGGAATTCTCGAGTCTTCTCTCGAAAACACTGGGGGTCAATGACACACTCAGCATCCATAACATACTACTCGCGACAAAAGTTGTTTTTGACAAATGGGTAGATGTGCTGAGGAGGTACCATGACGGGGAGTTGCCAAACTCAATGGGTGTGGAGGACGGCCGGAAGCCCAATGATTTGAAGCTCAACGCCTTGCGTTTCTCGCGGTCTCTAAACGACGACGACCTTCTGACAGTGGCTAATGCTCTTCTACGTGGTGAGGTTGTCTTCAACAAGACCAAAATGACTCCCGGCCATATTGTGACATACGAGGACTTGTGCACGACTCTGAGAGCTCGTGCGCTATTGAAGGATTGGATCTTCGAGCAAGTGGCCGTGGAGAGGGTGAGCATCGACACCACGCAAGAGATGATGGAAGCGCTGGAGTTGTCAAATGAAGACATCGACGAGTACGTGAAGGGGGCCCCCAAGTTCATCGATCTGCTGCGGGATGCCACGAAAAGTAAAGCTAAGAAGTTGGATCAGTATCCAAATTTCATTAAGATTGATGTCGACCGCCGGCTTCAGAAACAGCTCGACCCCGCAGCAGAGGCCTATCGAGAACCTTACCGGGTATACTTGAATTCGGATGAGGATCAAAGGTGGAGGAGCATCGTTTCCCGCGGAGATGAGCAGGTCAAGAACATCTTTTGTGTGATGGACTTCACAAACGAGGAGATCACTCATGCAGACGAAGTCAGCTCCATCATTGACTTAATGGTGGGACTTGCGGAGGTGGAATCTTCAGTCCACTATATGATCTACGACTCCGAATCCTATCACAAGTTCTGGAAGGCCTTGAACGAGGTGAAGGCTCGGTTGAAAGGCAAAGAGATGCGGGAGATCCATGGGATAATGGCTAAGAAGAAAATACCGACGAATGTCCGCATCTTCACACTCGCCCTTGTTATTGGTCCTGCAGCAGAGTGGGACTGGAGTGACTTCCCAGCTTCATTCGACAAGGCCGATCGAATTGATCTGAGGGAGGTCAATTTACCCGTGCCTGAGGAACTGAAGACGGCTATGGAGCTTTCGAATCCAGAGAAAGCTCCAGGTGCAGCATGGGAAATGCTCAACTGGGTCTTCAACGCAATAGCGGGTGGGTCACCTGCTTCCGACTCCAAGGGCAAATGCGTTGTCGAGTACAACTGCGGCGGACTATTCTTTCGAGCCGCACTACTCAAGGGTGTCCCGTGTGTTGCGGTGACAAACTCCATTGAAGAGGTGACTTCAATGGAGCATATAATTACAGTTGCCAAAGAAAAATAGTATCTTCTCTGCGAACCTAGTGAGTACGCACTTTAAGTTTAAATGTTATCTCACAAGCTCTGTATGCAGGAGTGTGGCCACCCCCAGATGCTGAAACGGCGTTAACAGCTACTGTTGAAGATACCCATGTTGGGCCGAGCTCACAACTTGCACAAGGTAAGGTCACGTGAGGCCTCACGCCATTTTGATTATAGATCGTTGTGAATATTCAGACACGAGGACTGAAAAGCGCACTGGTGGCGCATCGAAGAAGGACAAACAGACAAGCAATAGGAAAAAAGGAGGTACAAATTATATTTGCAATGGCGTGTGGTCTCATGCCATTCCTTGCAGGAGACACTTCTTCAAAGGCAAAACAAGCAAGCACCAGCCAAGTACAACGGACGAGAGGTACCAATCATTTTTGTTATACGTGAATTCTCATGCCATTGCTTCTTGCAGCTCAAATTCCAAAGAGACTAAGGCAAGCAGCGCAGACCTCACGACAAGAACCTGAAGGTTTGATGGCGTGTGGCCCCACTCAATTAACTAATGTTCTTGCAGATCGCGTCGAGGAAATCGAACGGAACAACGTGCCTCCAGTGGAGGAGGGGGAGGCCTCGAAGAGTGATAAGGAGAGTTCCGAAACAGGTACGATCATGACATATGGCCCTATGCACTTATCTAAGTTTGTATTTCAGGGGAACGAGTTGAACCAATGGAAAACTTTATGAAAGGTAACTAAAAAATATTATGGGATGTTGCATGTGTTGATGCAATAATATACAGTTCAAGTGCCAAGGAGATGTCGTGAACCTTGAATTAGGCTACCTACAAAACAACTTTCAGACGCTGTAGACAAAGAGATGGACAACCGACCAGGGCAGAGGAGGAAGGGTAAAAGCATTTGTATGCTTATCGCGTATGTCCTCATGCTATTTCTGTAGAACGGGTGCATAAAAAACGAAAGCGAAAGGGAATTGAGGAGCAGGCACCTGAGGATGCCGAAGGCACGACAGAGCCTCCAAGGACGGGAAGTAAAGCGTCATGGTTATTGCGTGGGTCCTCATGCCATTTCTTGCAGATCAAGCTCAAACTGACAGTGGTCATAAAAAGCGAAAGCACGTTGGACAGTCGTCGGGATCAGAGGCGTTTGATTCGAAAAGGAAGAAGGGCAATGAAAAGATGATAGGTAATGCCTCACGGTTATGGCGTGTGTGCTCATGCCATTCATTGCAGATCAAGGGCTGAGTGAAAGCAGCCAGTCACCACCTCCTGACTCAGATTCCTATGGTGGACTCCCCTTCCCCAATCTCAATGGAGAGGTACAATGGATGAGGGATGCTTTTCAAGTCAGGGCCACGTTTTTCTCATCTCGTCGTCTTCGAAGGGTGCAAGAACGTGCAGAAACCATGTTAAGACAGTCGGGTGAGGATACGGTCCTAGGTCACGCACTAAAACAGGCTATGGATGTCTTGTATTTTGAGATGGAGATTGGGCCAGATGATTTTCCCAAGATGGTCCTGGAAGAACAAGCCATCCAGCCTGAGCAGCCTATGGAAGAAATGTAGGAGGGGGATGAGGAGCCAGAGAAAGATAATGAGCAGGAAGAGCAGAAGGACGAAGAGGAGGACAAAGAAGAGGAGGACGAAGAAGAGGAAGATGAAGAAGAGGAGGACGAAGAGGACTTGGATGGTCCTCACAATGGTGACGATCACAATAACGACGATGACGATGATGACGACGATGGCCAGCCTGAGGTGGCCAAAGAGCAGCGGAGGAAGGTCATACAAGACAAACCATCAGGTAAATAATAGTACATCCATTCCTAACCTTTTACCATTTCTAACATTGTCCATGTAGGTCGCAGAGCAAATGGTAAGTAGAGATTATTCAGTTGAATTAAGATACAAACTCTAGCCTTTAGTGTCGAGGAAGGATAGTGCCAAGCAAGGGTCGAAACGTATGTCCAATCCTTCAGAATCAGCAGTGCGCCCAAGTGATATTGGTCCTAGTTCCTCAATAGCAGTTGATGGTAAATACAGTATAGTCGATTCAATGTGCTAATGAGTTTGTTTTTAGTAGCACGGGAGGATACCATCTCAATCGAAGGGAGATATTTGGACATGCATATGGATCCGCCAGTGGACTCTACTTGCCTGTAAGAGTCATCAGAACTGGTGGAGGCTACTATCCATATCAACGCCAAGCAAGCTGACCACGCTCCACTTGATGCTGCCCATACCACTGAGTCAATCTTGTCCACGTATCCAACTGACGGTGACCAGGCGCCATTGGACCCGCATGAGGCCGCCCCAGCCGTCGAGCCGGTCGTATCCTCATTTCCAACGGACTCAACGTGTGCCCAATCGTCTGACTATGCGCCGTTGGAACCTCCCTACACCGCCCTTGCTGCCTGTTCGGTCATGTCCACTTTGCCAACGGAGGCACCAACTGAAATGGCGTGTGATCACACGCCATCAGAACCACCCCATGCCACTATTGAGCCAGTTGTACCAGAGTCTACAGCTGAAATGGCATGTGCCCACACGCCATCGGATGCGATTGACCCCAACCTTTACAGCTCCACTAGCACCATCTTCAGCACCACCATCGACAATGGGGAGTTGCTAAACTCAATGGGTGTGGAGGACGGCCGGAAGCCCAATGATTTGAAGCTCAACGCCTTGCGTTTCTCGCGGTCTCTAGACGACGACGACCTTCTGACAGTGGCTAATGCTCTTCTACGTGGTGAGGTAGTCTTCAACAAGACCAAAATGACTCCCGGCCATATTATGACATACGAGGACTTGTGCACGACTCTGAGAGCTCGTGCACTATTGAAGGATTGGATCTTCGAGCAAGTGGCCGTGGAGAGGGTGAGGATCGACACCACGCAAGAGATGATGGAAGAGCTGGAGTTGTCAAATGAAGACATCGACGTACGTGAAGTACGTGAAGGGGGCCCCCAAGTTCATCGATCTACTGCGGGATGCCACGAAAAGTAAAGCTGAGAAGTTGGATCAGTATCCAAATTTCATTAAGAGGGATGTCGACCGCCGGCTTCAGAAACAGCTCAACCCCGCAGCAGAGGCCTATCGAGAACCTTACCGGGTATACTTGAATTCGGATGAGGATCAAAGGTGGAGGAGCATCGTTTCCCGCGGAGATGAGCAGGTCAAGAACATCTTTTGTGTGATGGACTTCACAAACGAGGAGATCACTCATGCAGACGAAGTCAGCTCCATCATTGACTTAATGGTGGGACTTGTAGAGGTGGAATCTTCAGTCCACTATATGATCTATGACTCCGAATCCTATCACAAGTTCTGGAAGGCCTTGAACGAGGTGAAGGCTCGGTTGAAAGGCAAGGAGATGCGGGAGATCCATGGGATAATGGCTAAGAAGAAGATACCGACGAATGTCCGCATCTTCACACTCGCCCTTGTTATTGGTCCTGCAGCAGAGTGGGACTGGAGTGACTTCCCAGCTTCGTTCGACAAGGCCAATCGAATTGATCTGAGGGAGGTCAATTTACCCGTGCCTGAGGAACTGAAGACGGCTATGGAGCTTTCGAATCCAAAGAAAGCTCCAGGTGCAGCATGGGAAATGCTCAGCTGGGTCTTCAACGCAATAGCGGGTGGGTCACCTGCTTCCGACTCCAAGGGCAAATGCGTTGTCGAGTACAACTGCGGCGGACTATTCTTTCGAGCCGCACTACTCAAGGGTGTCCCGTGTGTTGCGGTGACAAACTCCATTGAAGAGATGACTTCAATGGAGCATATAATTACAGTTGCCAAAGAAAAACAGTATCTTCTCTGCGAACTTGGTGAGTACACACTTTAAGTTTAAATGTTATCTCACAAGCTCTGTATGCAGGAGCGTGGCCACCCCCAGATGCTGAAACGGCGTTAACAGCTACTGTTGAAGATACCCATGTTGGGCCGAGCTCACAACCTGCACAAGGTAAGGTCACGTGAGGCCTCACGCCATTTTGATTATAGATCGTTGTGAATATTCAGACACGAGGACTGAAAAGTGCACTGGTGGCGCATCGAAGAAGGACAAACAGAAAAGCAATAGGAAAAAAGGAGGTACAAATTATATTTGCAATGGCGTGTGGTCTCATGCCATTCCTTGCAGGAGAAACTTCTTCAAAGGCAAAACAGGCAAGCACCAGCCAAGCTCAAACTGACAGTGGTCATAAAAAGCGAAAGCACGTTGGACAGTCGTCGAGATCAGAGGCGTTTGATTCGAAAAGGAAGAAGGGCAACGAAAAGATGATAGGTAATGCCTCGCGGTTATGGCGTGTGTGCTCATGCCATTCATTGCAGATCAAGGGCTGAGTGAAAGCAAGCAGTCACCACCTCATGACTCAGATTCCTATGGCAGACTCCCCTTCCCCAATCTCAATGGAGAGGTACAATGGATGAGGGAAGCTTTTCAAGTCAGGGCCACGTTTTTCTCATCTCGTCGTCTTCGAAGGGTGCAAGAACGTGCAGAAACCATGTTAAGACAGTCGGGTGAGGATACGGTCCTAGGTCACGCACTAAAACAGGCTATGGATGTCTTGTATTTTGAGATGGAGACTCGGCCAGATGATTTTCCCAAGATGGTCCTGGAAGAACAAGCCATCCAGCCTGAGCAGCCTATGGAAGAAATGCAGGAGGGGGATGAGGAGCCAGAGAAAGATAATGAGCAAGAAGAGCAGAAGGACGAAGAGGAGGACAAAGAAGAGGAGGACGAAGAGGACTTGGATGGTCCTCACAATGGTGACGATCACAATAACGACGACGACGATGATGACAACGATGGCCAGCCTGAGGTGGCCAAAGAGCAGCGGAGGAAGGTCATACAAGACAAACCATCAGGTAAATAATAATACATCCATTCCTAACCTTTTACCATTTCTAACATTGTCCATGTAGGTCGCAGAGCAAATGGTAAGTAGAGATTATTCAGTTGAATTTACAAACTCTAGCCTTTAGTGTCGAGGAAGGATAGTGCCAAGCAAGGGTCGAAACGTATGTCCAATCCTTCAGAATCAGCAGTGCGCCCAAGTGATATCGGTCCTAGTTCCTCAATAGCAGTTGATGGTAAATACAGTATAGTCGATTCAATGTGCTAATGAGTTTGTTTTTAGTAGCACGGGAGGATACCATCTCAATCGAAGGGAGATATTTGGACATGCATATGGATCCGCCAGTGGACTCTACTTGGCTGCAAGAGTCATCAGAGCTGGTGGAGGCTACTATCCATATCAACGCCAAACAAGCTGACCACACTCCACTTGATGCTGCCTATACCACTGAGTCAATCTTGTCCACGTATCCAACTGACAGTGACCAGGTGCCATTGGACCCACATGAGGCCGCCCCAGCCGCCGAGCCGGTCGTATCCTCATTTCCAACGGACTCAATGTGTGCCCAATCGTCTGACTACGCGCCGTTGGAACCTCCCTACACCGCCCCTACTGCCTGTTCGGTCATGTCCACTTTGCCAACGGAGGCACCAGCTGAAATGGCGTGTGATCACACGCCATCGGAACCACCCCATGCCACTGTTGAGCCAGTTGTACCAGAGTCTACAGCTGAAATGGCATGTGCCCACACGCCATCGGATGCGATTGACCCCACATTGCAGAGGAGAGTATTTCCGCCCTTCACGTTTCCTCGACCAAAACCCTCTCAACGACCATCGGGAGCAACATTCGCTAATATTGTAGATGGTAAAATTGACTTGTACCATTTTTTATGCTGACGCATTTCATTTCAGAGTCACGGTGAAGGTACTGTATCGTTTTTGATCTAAACGGTGTCCTTTTCTCCCATGAGCGTGGCTCGTCCTCGAATGTCATTGCACCCTCCAAAGCCTGCGGTCGCAAGTTGGTCAAAAGAGACAGATTCACATTAATCACACGGGAGAAACTGCGGGATCTAATAATGACCATGCGACACTTAAAACAGAGGGCCGGGTTCAATTTGCAATTGGGAGTTTGGACATCCATGATGCGCCACAATGCATTAACGTTGCTACAGATGATGCACGATCAGACGCGAGTAATATTACCATTTGACTTTCTCCTAACGCAGGAGGATTGCTTGACTATGGTCCATGTGAGGGGTAGCAAGCCCATCTTCGTCAAGCCAGAGGCTGTAGTGATGAACCGGACTGCTAGCTCAAGTGAAATCCTCATCATCGATGACTCGCCGATTAAAACTGCAGCGAACACGCACACATATGCAGTGCACCCCATCTCTTGCAGTATGGAAACTAGGGAGAAGAAACCGTATGTTCTGGGGGACCTTGCAAAACGGCTTGGAGCGATGGTGATAGAGAACCGGCCAGTCCAGGAGGTGGCTGCAGAAATCAACCAAATGGCAGATGGAACGGTATATCAGAAGCCATTTGATCGGACAGACACCAGTCATCATTTATGGCATGTATATTGTCTAGCCAAGCACTATCCGCATCTCCATAATCTGCTCAACCGGATGGGTTCTTCGACCACTGAACATGAGCGTGGACGTATTAGAGAAGAGATGGCATTACTATTGGGTTTAAATCCTGATAGTGTGGAGAGTGATGAAATTCCAAGATTATTGTATAGGCGTTGGAGGCAAAAAATAACAGTCTGAGATGGCATGTATTTATTTAAAAATGTAACTTATTATGGCATGGTGTTCCATGCAATTGTATTAATATTAAAAGACAATTCTTTGAGAGGATTTGCATTATACTAGAAGTGTTACAGCATGTTATTGGAAGTCTACGAAGTTGTTTTATTAATAATGGGAAAGTAAAGATTGAATGGGGACTTGGGCTCCACCTAGACTCGGAGCAACTGAGCCAATATTAAAAGGATGGAAGGAAATTGGACGACGATGACAAAGAGAAGAGAGAGGTGAAGCAGTGGCAGGGGGAGGAGAAGTGATTGAGTAGACATTTCCTTGTTTAAAATAAAATGGCATGTGCCTCAATGCAGTTGAATTTTGTTATATTTATATACTATATAAAGGTTTGGAAACCTTATTTTACAAGTGGGATAATGACAATTCCCACTTTAACGAAATAGAGCTTCTTTAGCCTTAGCTAAGTTCCCTCGCCAAGATTCCCACTTATTGTACCAACTTCTACTTGGTCCTTCTTGGTTTTAGCTATTTACTGCACGAGCAACGAAGCATTAGCCATCCATCCATGGATTCCCAAATCTCTCCCAATCCCCCTCCCCAGGTTAGACTGGATTTAAGGTTTGGCTACACTCCCGGTAGGCACAAGCAGCCAAGCACACCAAACCTCTAAATTTTTAATATCCCTTGGTACAACAAGACTTGATCATGGGACCCTCTAAATCCCAAGCCATGAATGTAACACTTGCTTCGAGACTATATGGAAAATTATTTCTGAGCATTGCAGTTACCGAACTTAGAGAAGGTCCCACATGCAAAACCATACTTGGCAAATAATGCTAAGTCTTGGTGGAGAATTATAGAGGCCAATGAAGGACCAGTGGCCACTTGGGAAATGGTGAAGGCGATGATCCGTGCGACTTACGTTCCTCTGAATGCTACTCTACTAAGGGATGAGTTGAGTAGGCTGAAACAGACCGGAACCATTCAAGAGTATGTGAATGCGTTTATGGTAAAGAGAATACTTGTCACGGATATGGGTGATAAGGATGTGTTTCATGCCTTCATATCAAGCTTGCAAATCTGGGCTCGAGGTGAGGTGATGCATTGGAACCTGACCAACTATAAGAAGCATTAGATGTAGCTATTAAGGTGCATTTCATTGATAACTTGCGAAAGTGGAACATAACAAGGTTGGTGTCCATGTTTAGCAAAGGAACTAAACCAAAGGGGACATATGGCAAAGGGAAATTCAAGAAGAGTTTCTCTAAAAATGAGTCCTCAAGCTTTTGGAAAGGTAGATTTAGTGGCCAGCCAGCGGGAGTCAAATGAAAAAGGACAAACCCACAAATAAAAAGGTCAAATTAGCTAGTAGCATGGGAAACAATATATGCTTCAACTATGGTGAAGTATGACACTTTTCGAGAGAATGTCCCTACCCGAAGAAGGCCAAACTCAATATGGCCATTAAGTTGGGTGAAAACCAAACTGAGGCACATGATCTAGTCCCTAGCTCAAAGTTACTCATTACACAAGAAACTTTGCTAAAGAGTCATTCGTGACATCTACTAACCTTTTAAGGGAAGCTTAGAGATAGCTTTGTTAAGATCCTTATTAACACGGGTGCTTCAGATAATTTTGTGGCTGCAGACATAGTCCGGCAAGCCGGACTAATGGTGCAGCAGCTGAGTGAACCAAGGACTATAGAGTATGGCTATGCTACTATAGGTGCAATTTTGAAGTAGCATAGCCATACAATGGTGTTCTTCTCAAAGAAGTTGGACAAAGTTTAGTGCAAGTGACTTGCTTACAAGAAGGAATTATTTGCGGTGGTCAACATGCTCAAGGAGTGGTGACACTACCTTGAGAGGCACTTCAAAGTTTATATAGATAATGTGGGAATAAAACACTTCTTGTCACAACCCAACCTAATAGGAAAACAAGGGTGGTGGGCCAATGCTTTGACCAAGTTTAATTGTGAAATTCTATATAAATTTGGGAAAAGCAACATTGTGGCAGATGCTCTAAGTCAAAAGGCAAGGTTGAAGTTGGCAATATTCAATGCAACAACAACCTTTTGGGATGATGTGCAGACAAGATATGAAAACGATGGTCTAGCATAAAAAGTGTTGCTAAGGAACCAAGAGGCACAAGATGCTCACTAGAGAGATGAGCTGCCAACAAAAGAGAAAATAGGTTATGTAGAATATAATGGACTCATCTATTATAAACAAACAAAGGTGTATATTCTAGAAAGGGAACTAAGGAAGGTAGTCTTAGAAGAGTGTCATGATGGACTTTTTGCAAGACACAGTGAAGTGCCCAAGACGATGGGCTTATTCAAGAGGAAGTATCACTGGCCAGACATGGCTAAAGATGTCCAAGATTATATAAAGACATGTCCAACATGTCAGCAAGTCAAAGCCATGACTAAGGCTAGTAGGGGCTTATTACAAAGCCTCCCAATTTTAGATCCTCCGTAGAAACAACCAGCATCCTAATGCCAAGACCAGCACACAAAACGGAGCCAAACGGAGTCTAGCACTATTTCGGCATACCGGTGGCCTAATGTGAGGACATGGGTACTCCACTAGCTAGCATGGAATGGAACTTGGGCTTAGACCCAAGCCAGATGCAAAACAAGGACAGGCACGCAAGCAGGAGCTAAACTATGCCTCAGGTTGGTCGGCCATGCCCAACCTACCCACTATCCCTACTATATATTTGGAACCCCCCACAGCCCACCCCCCCCCCCCCCTTGAGGAACACACGTTTTGGGCTTTCACCCCAAGCCTCCCTTAGTAACAAGAGTTAGTCTCTGGGACAAACTCGAAACTTACTAAATATGGAATGTCCCTAGATTACGAATTTGGACACGGGACGAACACCATTGTGTTCAAGCCGATCTCTACATTTCGTAAATATGCCAAATGAGCAAATCTGGACACTTTCCATAAATAGCATTTGGGACCGAAATCAGACTAACACAAAAGGCATGATAGCGAGGGTGTTTGGCAGACACGATAAACTATCATCTAGCGATATTGAGGGACCAATCTCAATATTGCAGGGTTCTTGATACTAGCAAGTGCAAGCCAATGACTGGAGTTTCTCAAACCAGGCCGAGTATGCTCAGCAAGAAACACATAGGGTTCCTACCTTATGTTTATCAGATCTAAGTACATGGTCATTAACCAGTTTCTCAACTAGCACAAGTGGGAAACTAATAATGGGTCCAGCAATACCGACCTCTTGCCATCGTGGCAGTAAGGAAAGAATATCTGAAAGGACTAGCCGACGGGTAACTTTCGATACCCGAAGTCACATTCGCGACAATCACCCACAAACAGGTATTAGGTATTAAGTCAAGCTTGATAGCACTAACACTTCTTGATAAACAGATAAACAGAAAGAGTGAATAGGTAGCTGGAGGATTATTTGCGATGCTATACCTCCAGAGACCAGGCTAATTAGGTAAGTCATTTGGGACTTGCGGAAATGTGCTATAACAACTCACCACATTTGAGTATCAGGGTGAGTCTATGGGAAGTCATCAATGGACGAGCTATTGAAGGTCCTATGGAACTTGGCATGGAGAGTTACCTGCAGTGGAGGCATTCACAGCGGAAAGACTCAACATTTGGAAATTAGTGACTCAGAGGGATTCCTTGGAACGGGCTCAACAAAGGCAAATTAAATATGTGAACTAAGAGCGCTAGGATGTAGAGTTCCAACTTAGGGATAAGGTGTAGCAGAACACCAAGAACCTAAGGTTACCAAGTGGAATGTCGAAAGTTGACCTAAAGGTAAAATGCATGTATTTCTAGAAATGAACTCCCAAATGTAGCACATATGGTTTTTACCCTTTATCCTATGGTGATTTACCATAAGATAACCATAAAGTGGAACCTAAACCCTTCATATGCCACGTGTTCTTCATATGTTACATGTTGTTCCTTGTACCATGGGCAAAAGTAAACTTCCCTTGTGTTTGCTATGAGTGGCAAATAGACTGGTTCATAGCTGTTTAGTATGGCACTAGTGGATCCTTCCTAGGCATAATTACAAGTGGATCAACCAAGACTGTAGGGATTAGTCTATTGGTTTTAGTAGTCATTGCCGAGCTCTCTTATAAACTTTTCTTGGATTGGACTTAAAGCAGTGCAAATGCAAGTTTGACATTCAGTAAAAAATGAGATTGAAAAGAGTCATTAGGGATGAACAATCAAATATATAAATCATCTTCTCTTCTTGGAGAAATGATTCGCAAAGAGATGTGATTCATTGCCCGTGTTCACATTATGCAATCAAGAGTCCCTACCTTAATGTATATTGGAAATAATGGTTTTACAAGTGGTGAGTTATGAGATGGATAGTGGTGAAGCGCTAAATCATTCTATCTAGACTCTCTATTGGAAGACTTAGGTTGCAATGCTCAATTCTTTTTCAAGGAACCTTACTATTACTCCTTGAGTAGCTTAGTGTTAGATTAGTTTTGAGTTTGGTTGGATAGAGGGTAACATGAGCTTGCTCGTATTGTGATCAAAAGTTAGTGGTGTTAGGTGTTGTAAATCTCAATCAGTGGAGTGTGGCATTTATGTTGCATTTTGTGGAATTGAGTTGACACTTAATATTCAGATAAACCTTTGAAGTAATGACATGGGCGTTGCTTATAATATTACTCAATTGATGATCAAGTCATTGTGATTTTTTATATCATATCCATGTGATAGTGAGCAATATGTTTATGAAGTTGCTTGGTTAAACGATGATCAACCCCAAAGTGGTTGAGTGAAGCTAGTCTATTTGCATGTAGTAGCATTGCAGTAGCTTTAATTGAATTCTCAATAATGGTCTATGATATGCTAAATTTAAGTTGATACCTTATTTCCTTGATGGTTTGCCCATTAAAGTGTTTGAAATGGTTATAGCATTCACTTGTTATGGCTTGTTGGTTTATTTGTTAGTACTTAAAGTAGATTGTTGGATGGAGAAGATGTGTAGTTGAGGCATTGACATCACTAGCACTCATGTTAGTGAAAGTGGTATTGTAGTTTGAGTGATGAGGAATTTTCTTTAGAGCTTGATTTTCTATATTGTTTTTTTTTGTTAGTGTTTTGGTTTCACATTAGATATTGAAAGTGGTTAAAGAAGAGTGTTAGTGTAATGTGGATATTTGAAGATATGGTCTTTGTGATCAAGCCTTGGATGTTCATTTTGCATTTTGTGAATGTCGATGTTGGATATCAAAAATATGGGCATGATATTCAAGGCTTAAGCATATTATGGGTTTTGAGAATTTGTGTTGAGGTGAATATATGTGAAGTTGTTAATAGGAGGAAGTTAGTTAATTCTTGAAAGTTTGCATTCCTAGACTAAGAGTCATTCTTTCTCTAGGATGGAAAATTTTTCCATAAATTTTTTATTAGACTCTTCCAATGGCTGATCTATTGATCATTTTATCTGAAATCCTTTCCATTTTTGTAAGCAAATACAAACTAGTGAAAGGGTTAGAGTTGACTTCAGTTGGCTTAAACTTTAGTAGGTAGTTTGTATGATGCGGCCCGAAAGGGATGCTGACTTTTGGGGTTAAAGCAATTGAGTTGGATAGAGTTTGGAATTGGTGTAGAAAAGTGGTTGTTATACTTTTCTAAAAAAGTGACCCTTATGCTTTTCTTCTATAGCATTGTGTTTGGTAGTAGGTTGCAACTTGCATTTCGTTAAACTCTATAAGAGTAATGAGCTCTCACTAATTTTGACTTAGTCTTGGTGGCCTTACACATTAGCTAAGGATGGTGATGTCCAACTTACTTGTTTGAGGTTGAAATATTGGTACCCGTAGTTTATGAGGAGGTTGTGTATCAATATGAATCCATCTTATGATTTTCATTTTAGTTTCGACTAAGTGTTGATCATGCATAGTAAGCCTCTTCAAGACATACTCAAAGCAATTGGCTAAATGCATTGGTGAGCTTATTGCAGTTGAGTTGGATTTGAGTGGTCATTTAGTTTGTGCTCCTTCATGTTCCTATATCTTGTACTTGAGGTATTATGTTAATGTTAGATAAGGATATGACTCAATGACATGAGTTTAGTGTTTGGGTCTTGTGACGGCAAGTTGAAGAGTGATTATTAGTTGCTTTGTAACTAGTGATTACTTGACCGGATGGTGTTGCGAAAGATCATGTCATTAGACTTACATGGGTTTTTTATGTTAGCATATTGACTCTACCTTTATTAATATCATTTGGTTGCGTTTAATTTGTAGTGTTAGATTTCATTGAGTCTTGGATATGGTGATTCACTCATTGATGAAGTGTTATCTATAACTGAGTTTTGCTAAAAGATTAGTTTCAGATACTAATTAAAGTATCTTTAACTTTGGTTAGCTTAGTTGCTAAAGAGATTTGAGTTATGTTTCACTTTTGCTTTCTTATAGCTTTGTTCTAGTGTTGATAACATTAAAGTGATGCCTTGTCATTGATAATATTGATGTTGAGATTTGAGTGAAATGAAATGTCTTTCCATATGATTAATATTGAGTTTTATTAGTCTTGATAAAGATAGTGTTGATGATTTGGCTATCGCTTTGTGTTATTCGCATTTATGCATTTGCTAGTTAGCTACTATATTGACGTTCAAATGAACTGAGTGGCAAGTTGAGTTAGTTGTGTTCTAGATGGGATTGTTTAGTAGAGGGCTTTAAAATTTTCCTTAATAAAGTGATTCAATTGTAAATTATACTAACTTTACAAAAGGAAGAGTCAGTGATTGTTAGTTCCTTGTTGGATTTACATTGGGATATATCAATCATTATTAATTTTTCTTATGCTTATTATGAAGTGAGTTACATCTTGCTATACAAGATGGATTGATGGAGGATTAGTTTGGTGATCACTTGTTGAGCATAGCTTCAATATGCTTGGCTTTTGGATTGATGCAGACATGTTTTTTATTAGTTTTGGCATTATGAAGTCTGGATTATAGATGTGTTGAGGAGGATATTGTGAGTTGTACCATGATTTCTTCTTTAGCATTGAAATTAGTTCATGCGAGACTCATGATCATTATTAGGCAAAACTTAATTAGGGACTTCTTTGAACTTTTGGTTCTTTGAGTTTTCATGTTTATGGTCCATTTGTTAAAAGTTATTGGGGAAGGCAGTTTAGCTCATTAGCTTCGATATTGCAGTTAGCTTTTGCATCTAGCAATTATTGTTGATTTAGAATGATTTGTCATTCTTCGGGATGGTAGATTCTTTTCTTTGACAATGATTATGCATCTCTTCATTGATAGGATGATTGATAATCTTTCATGATAGTTAGTTATTCTTCTTAGTGTCTTTTGGGTTTTTGCATTACCACATGTTCTTTATGGTTCAGTTTGGATTGGTCTCATGGGTTTTAGACATCGGTAGGATGTTGCTGATACTTGCTTAAGCAACTTGAGTTCCTTTGTATTGTTAACTAGGATCTATTCAAATTCGCTAGTGCGATAGTTGGCATGAATAAGTGTTTGTTAATCTTGCCACATTCATTTTGTTGTGTTAATTGTTGCTTAAGTTAGTTTTGATAGATTTGGATATTATTTCTTTTGGGTGATACATTCACAAACATTTTGCTTGTCAATCAATGATATTTTTTGTTCTTTGAGTTATCTTTTTTAAGTTATTTGGCATTCTATCTACAATATTTGGTAGTTAAGTTTTATCATTGAGTTTTCTAGATGATACACTTGCTATTGAGTTTTGTTGGATTGTGCATCTTATGTTTTCCAACTATAACAATCTTTTAGGTTCCTGTACTCTAATATTGGTTTATCGAATGATAACTTACTTGGAATACTTTTGTGTTCTAATCTAAGATTTATTCACTAATAATTAAGTCTCTAAGATATCATTATCTTTGACTTTGATATTAACCATCTATTAATCTTTTAGTTTGGGCCAGTATAGGTAGATTAGCTTCAGCACTTCGTGTGCATAGTGAAATCTTTAGTTATGGGGTAGCTACTATCGATTAGTTACATCACCTACCTCTTTGTCGATATTCCTTATTCTGTTAAAAGGGCATGACCGTGTAAACAACTCTAACTGCTTGTTTACAGTAGGCATTGAAGTAGGAGTTAGTGCTAGAGTATCCGCAAGAGTAGGAGTAGGCGCAAGAGTAGGAGTGAGAGTAGAGAGGCTATCAATTACTAGTTACTGGTTATTGATTATTGATGACTAGCTACTGCAAGAGGTCGGTGATTACTCTACCTGTTATGATCCGGTGCAAAAAGACAGAGATCTAGTCACCCTAGACTATGCTATGCCACCTCTTGAGGTTCCTCACTACCCAACCACCCCCGAGCTACCTCAAAAGCTCCATTGCGCCGCCGCTCCACTATGAGCCCTAGAGTAAGGTTGAGTCCCTTACCCTAACATGCCTTAATATACCCTTGAGCCTCCCTTTGACCGACATTGACCACATGGTCAAAGCTGGTGCTTAACAATTTTTCCCCCCAACAAAGTCCTTGTCCCAAGGATGAGTTGTACCGGTGATCACCCTTTTTGAGGAACCTTGCTCAAGCTCTTAGTCCATCTTCCATAGTCATATACATCAAGGAGGCATTGGGCCCATCACTCCGAGATAGTACACCTATCACATGGCTAACATAAAATACCAGATGGATTTTCACCCCAGCTGGCAGCCACACCCAATAAGCTGCTTTACCAATGCGCTCTAGCACTTCACATAGACCAGCATATCGATGGAAAAGTTTATCACTCTTCCTTGTCCGTAAAGGCACCAAGGTGTTCCGCCGCTCACTTGACAGAAATATCATTTGCACAAAGACGAGATCACCCACTTTATATTCCTGAAATTGGTGATGCTCATTGGCAAAACTTCTTTGCTCTATCCTGAGCTGCTTGCAAATTCCGTTTGCACACCACTAGAATCTCATCAAGTTCTGTGGCCAGATCAGTCGCCTCAGAATCAAGCTTTTTTTGAACGTTCTGACTCAAATGCAATCCCTACTCCACTATTATTTGAGGATGCCTTCCAAATATGGCAAAGTAAGGACTTAGTTTGGTTCCACTGTGTTGGCGATTGTTGTAAGAAAATTGCATCAATAGAAGATATAGATCCCACTGTTCTTACCTTTGACCAATGCTACAACGTAGGATATCCTCCACCACCTGATTCACACACTCAAGAGTTTCAAAGTCACTTACATAGCCTTTCCAAAGCTTTTCCAAAAGTTTGAGGCAATGACAGTCTTCTGAAGAGCGAACAACCACACATACTTTGTCAACCTATCCACTATGACCCATAGTTGCTTCTTTTGCCTCTGTGTTCGTGGCAAACAAGTGATGAAGTCCATAGAGATACTACACCAATAGCTCTAAGGAATAGTTAAGGTTGCAAAAGTCCCCCCGGCTTCTCCCATGGCACCTTAACCCACTGACAAAGCTCACATGATTTACAATACTTGAGGATATCAGCCTTCATATTCCTCCAATAAAAATTGCACTTAATTAAGTTATATGTCTTCTTCCCCCCAAAACGACTGGCCTCTAGACGATCATAATAGTGGAATAGAACTTGTGAACTTGTGATGGGAATAAAACTCCCATCCACCAATGAGAAAGAGGCTTCCATCTAGTCTCACAAAGAGGCCACCTTAGCATTCTAAGCCTAGGCATGCTCAACCAACTGGCGCCACAAAACTCTCCTCTTGTGGCTTCTTCCACTCAAATGGCACATTCTTGCGTAACAACTGCGTCAAAGGAATAGCCACCTCTGCAAACTTATGCTAGAAACATCGGTAATAACTAGCCATACCAAAAAAAACTATGCAACTCGGCCACTGTAGTCGGCATAGGCTAGTTTTCCACCACATCCACCTTCCTTGGATCCGTCTTGACACCCTTAAATATCACAATATGGCCTAAATATTTGACCTCCAACTTTGCAAACTCACATTTGCTCTTCTTTGCATAAAGTTTGCTGTCTCAGAGTAACAAAAGAACCTTGTGCAAATGCACCTTATGCTCCTCTATATTCTTGCAAAAAACAAGAAATTCATCCAAAACAAGCTCCACAAAATCATGAAGATAATGCCCAAATACCTCTGTCATCAATCGGGTAAATATGGCTGGTGCATTCGTCAAACCAAATAGCATAACAGTAAACTCAAAATGTTCGAAGCTTGTGTTGAATGTCGTCTTGAAGATAGATAAATCATCCATTGCAATATGATGATATCCACTCCTCATATCAATCTTGGTAAACAGCAGAGGTAGCTACACCTTCCACCATGTATGGAAGAACTCCACATGTGACCAGGCCATGCTCCACAACAAACTTTGCCGAAACAAAGTTGTCATCACTCCCACTATCCAGTAAAATCCGCACTAGATCGCCACGGAACACGCCCTCCAGCATTAAAGCTGATTCACGAGTATCCTTGAGCTCCATCTTGTTCCACAGACAGTTGAGATGACGAGCAACGATCAAAAGTCTCTTCCTTCGACCAGAATGGTCATTCTCGTCATCCTCATGCGGCAAAATTTGCAACTTTTTAGTATCTAACTTACCATGAGTAGAGGATTGGCCATTTTTCTTGTCCTGCTGCTTGTTCTTCAACTGTGGACTATCAGCCTTGTAGTGTTCAAGTTTGCCGCAATGATGACAACCTTGTCTATAATTCTTCACAAAGAACTTCTGCTTCTTGGACCCTTTTGCATCCGAAATAGTCACCACCGACTTCAACTTGTGATGCTTGTTCCCATCCTTGTGTCCATGGCGATCATCACAACAATTCTCAACAGAAAGACTCTGCGAACACTTGCGAGACTTGTGCTTGTCATTGTCAAGTCGACGAGCCGCATCAAAGAGCTCCTCTAAACTCTTTATAGGTTAAGAATAACACAAGTGTTGCCGCATGCTCTCACTATGTAGGCCATCAATGAAGTAGGATTTGTTCTGATCTGGATCCTTCGTTGGAACACGGCTAATCAAGTGAGTAAGCTTCTCAATATAGTGCCCAAGTGTCATTTTCCCTTGCTGGAAATATCAAAGTTCTATGTGAGCATTCTCCATGTTGTAGTGAGGGGCAAAATGTAAATGGAAAGCAGCCTCAAACTCATCCATGGTAGACACTGGTGGTTTTTAATCCGCAACAAGAGACTCCTCAAGCCAATTCCACCATCGAAGACCCACATCATGCAAAACTATTGGAATAGCCACTAAAGCCTTTGTATTTGGAGTTCCCCTAACAGCCAAGAACTTCTTCACATTAGCTAGCCAAGCGAGACAGTCATCCACACCACCATCACCGAAAAAGGTTGGAATCTTGAGTCGATCTACCAAAGAAGGTTTACTTGGAGCACTACCCCGTCCAGGCTTGAGTGCCTCAACACGCCCACGCATGGTATCCATCATGCCATGCATCTCATCTTGCATCTCTTGCTAATTTCGATTAAGGGCTCCCAGCTCATGAACCACATCTTGAATGGTCCAAATCTCTGCAACTTCATTGGCACCATTGTCGGCACCACCATTGACAATAGGATTCCAGCATTCAGCTTGGTCAGCCATCGCAACCAACTCCTCTGATACCAATGTTATGATTCGGCGTAAAAAGACAAAGATCTAGTCACTCTAAACTATGCTACGCCACCTCTTGAGGTTCCTTACCACCCAACCACCCCCAAGCTACCTCAAAAGCTCCATTGTGAGCCCTAGGGTAGGGTTGAGTCCCTTACCCTAACATGCCTTAATATACCCTTGAGCTTCCCTTTGACCAATGTTGACTACATGGTCAAAGCTAGTGCTTAACACTACCCCTATTAATGGTTATATGTGCTTGAGGCCTACATCTCCTTCCATTTTTAACCTTGTTTCTCTTTGTCACGAGCATTTTTGGCAACTTTGAGCAACTTGTGAACAACATAAAGGGTTAGGCCATTTATTTTGGCCAAGGGCTCTTCTTTTTGTGCTTTAGAGACGTCTACAATCTTACTACTCTTGTCAATCTAGTTGCCTTGACTGGGCATCTACAGTATTCAAGGTAATTAATGCCGGTACAGATTAAGCATGTAGTAAATTGGCACCCTTTCACCATACGTCAAGGCCCTAACGTATGGAGTAAATTTTTTGGCATCTAGAGGCACCTTAAGTATGATAGAGCACCTTCTCAAGCTAAGTCTTTTTCATCCTCGACAGATTCCAATGACTTAGATCTACGAGGTATGGCACAACCACCTCTAGCTCAACCCCAGCTCCATGTTTTGCAAAAGGGGAGTGATCTACCAACTTTTTTAGGTGTTGGAACAGTCTCGCTAGCATCACATATCAATCGATTTGATTACTACTGCACCACAAACATGATTGTTGATGATGATCATATGTGCCGCAACTTCTTAAAGTCTCTTGAAGGCAAAGCGTCAACTTGGGCAGATTCTCTTCTCCCAGAGGACTAGACGGACTTCTAGATGCTACTTGCTTCTTTTAGGGATTGTTTCATCGAAGAAAAACCCACAAATCTACTTGTCAATCACTTTTCATTCTAGCAAGGTGCTCACGAGTTTGTTCCTAACTACATCACCAAGTTTTGAGTATACTAGAAGCAATGTTGGGATCGCAGAGTGGTCCAAGATGAGCAGCAAGGGATCATAGTATTTATAGCAGGTTTGCACGGGAATTTGCAGTAGAAACATCTTAAGAAGACATTTGAGTCTTGTCGTGAGGCATTTTTATTCGCCATGAAGCTGAAAAGAGAGCTGCTTGTGGGCTTGGGGATTGCTAGAGTTGATTTCAACCAAACCATCACCCCATTAGAGTCACCTTGTGCAGCTATTTTTCCATCAACACCAAAGCCCATCGCCATTGAACATACACCTTTGGCTATCAAGAACTTTGCCAACGAGATGCAACAGTTGAAGCTGATCATTCTTCAGCAACAATCACACCATGACAAATTGCTCCAAAAGCTTGTGGAGTCTAGGAAAAGGCTGTTGCACCTCGGGAATGCCAATTCAAGTCCTATTGGTGCACTCACTACGAGACGAACACATACAACACATAGTCCTGCTTCAAGCTTAACCTAGAGCTTCAACCTCCACCTTCACAACGTGCCTTTGCTGACAACTCCATACTATCTCATGGTCCAAATACATACCAAAAGCAATTGGAATAACAAGCGATTAAGGTAGCTCCTTCATCAAGCAAAGGCAAAGCAATAGCCTCATCAGCCAATATGATTTTGGTAGCTAAGGAACTCTATAGACAGACATAGCAAACCACAGCCACGCAAGCCCAAACAAAGAAGAAAGCAGCCACTCAACCTGTCATGGATCTATTCTTCGTCCTAGTGCAGATTGGTAATTCCTCTTGCAAGATGGATGCTTTGGTTGACTTTGGTTTTGGAAGCAACATTATCTGTCTTGAAGCTGCCCTCTTAGCACAGTTACAGATCACTAAAAGCTCCTTCATTTTGCTCAAAACCTTCATCAATCACACTATTCCTCCAACAGGCATTTGCTGTGGTGTCAAGGTCTTGGTGTAAGGTGTTATTTCTAAGATAGATTTCCTTATGGTTGACTACCAGCATTTTGGAACGTCCTTGTGGCAAGTCATAGCCCATTGCACCATCAACAATGTAAAAGGTAGGGCGGAAATTAGGAATGGAATCCATAGTGCCACCTTTCTCAACAACCATGGCAGAGCTCTTTCTCAGCACACCCAGAAAATTCAAGCCAAGACAATCTCCACACAACACTCTCCTCTTGAGCTTATAAAGATTTTCTTCGAGTTAGTAGTGAAGTCACCCATATATGCGATAGATCCTTTCTCATGCAATGCAATCAACATTGTTGGAGGTGAGTCAGACCTCTCTGGACATCTCTCAACCTCACTCTCTTTATTTGACAGTAAATTTGAGCTTCTAGCCACACCCTTTTTATTTGACGGTGAGGCTTATATTGTGCCATCTTCCATATCTAGATTTTTGGAGTGTTTCCCAATTGAGGATGGGCTTCTTGATTTATTTCTCATTTGGGACCAACTCTCTCTCATGGAGTTGATGATAAAGTCACTCCAGATTAGGTCCATCTTTCAAAGGATGCAGCCAAATTCAATTCTCTTCAGCCAATGTCTAAGGTGTTACATAGCTCCCACTAAAATCACTGTAACTGATGACTCCAAGCGTCTTTTATCATGCCATTTTTTAGAGATGAAGGGTAACATCCAGGCACACAGCTGACAGAAAGAGACAAGCCAATTGGATGTGCTGCATGCAAGTTATAGCTCTTTGAATTCAGAATTTTCTACTGTGGAGCTATGAATACAAATCCAAGTGTATTGCATTGAAGATTCAGCCCCAGACTTGGATTTGACTTTAGTGGAGGATCTTCCCTCACTAGCAAAATACTTGGCTTTAGTCCTTGCATTGAAGATCGTATACTTAGACCATCAGAAGCAGAGAGAGCAAGGGACAAAGGCCTTGAGTTTGACAACAGTATTCTCTCCTTCTCCACTTTTGAAATTCTCTCCTCGCTGGACAAGCCCCTACTTTGTCTAGCGACACATTGGAGGTGGAGCATACATGCTAGTGGATGCTGATAAAAGTGAGCTCCCACACGCTTATAACCACTCTCATCTCAAATGCTTTATCCAATGAGGAGTTCCTCTTATCTTCTTTTTCTTTTACTTCCTTTCTTTCACTTTTCTTTCACACTTCTTTTCTTATTCTCAGAGGGTGTTTCTCCTCTAGACCATGGCTCTTGCCTTGGATTTTGTGCTCAGGCTGCATTGTTATTTGTATAGAGGTTCCTCACTTGGCTTAGGTTATGTTCTAGGTTCTTTGGCTTACCATTACTCTACCCCATACATTCCCCACATACATTTCATACCATTTACACTCACAAATCCATCACCAATCACTTCCAGCAGCATTGCTCGCACTTATTTCTAGATGCCCATCTTGCATCTTTCATTCTTTCACCATCATCCAGATCTTTGTTTGAGGTCATATTTACACCATACTAAGGACACACATACACACACTAGCAGCAAAACACATCACCTCATTTGGACATGCTGTTTTCAAGATATCATTCCGACTATTTGCCGATGACATGCTAGTTTTTCTAGAGCAAAACCTGTTCACTCAAAGCACCTAGGTGGATTCTTAGGCAAGGCCACAGAAGCCAAAGCCACTTTCTCTTGCTCCAGCACTCAGTGGACACATGCCACCTCTCTTTACCGGTGATCCAACAACTATATCGTCCTTTTCAACTGTGGTTTTGTTCAGTCAAACATATTAGACCATAGGCCTAACACTTTCAAAGATGGGTATGGGTATGACCCAGGGCCAGGTATGACCACGACCCACACGTGCACTGGGCAGTGGATCGCACCGACCACCAGCCTTCTTAGAGTGCCACCACCATCTCGGCACTCTACCATATCATTCCATCTTTCATCATTTTTACACATACCACCCTTGGACAATACATCCCCTCTTCTAGCTATCTTTCTTTCTCGATTTCAGCCAACCGTTGGAGCATACATGAAGTCATCATGAGGCTGTATTTGCATATTACACTTTCTTGAGCTGAAATCTAGGTATGGGTTAAGCTCTTGGGGTACTCACTCTTTTCTTTCTATTTTTCTCTTGAGCTCACACTTACCTCTTTCTTTCTTTTTCCACATTTTTTTCCAGAGTTTCTACTAGTTCATGTAGTTACCAACACTTGGCATCAGTAACAAAGGTACACTCTACACTCGTTAGAGGGTTCTCTTGTGTTTGGAGTCAATGGTGGTTGCATATTAGGGTGTGGCCACTTAGAAAATATGAAAGTGAGAGAGGGAATATTTTGATTCTTAGAATATTCCCTATCTTCCTTGTATAAAACCCTTGCCCCACAAGGGCAAGGGGGGGCATTTATGAAGAGCATTGGAGCATTTCTCATATTTAAGCGAGTGTTGGGGGAAGCGCCCCTTCTTCCCCTACACACTTTGGCTTATTCCAACATTTATTAAAAGTAACCCTAACTACCATTTTAAGGACATATGTCCTCATCCATATTTGACTTCCCATGATCATCAACTCTAGTCTCAAATTCATGAGCACCATCCTCAACAACATGAGGATAATCCTTTGACTCCTTTATTATTTAGGAGTCTTTATCCTTCATATGATCCCAACTATAGTTATTTATCACAACTATAATCATTAATTTGCTAAGTTAAAACATTAATAACATCCTCAACTTTTTGAGGACAACTTCTACTATTCCTAAATCCAAAAGTTGTTCCCTTATTAGTCCCTTTTTATCCACCATATTGCCAACTAGTTTATCTATAAATTAAAGTGGAGAGCCATATCCTTCCAACATACTACTCCTCAAGTATAACCCCACTCCTAGGATCTTTGAATGTCAATATCAAATAGTAATATACTTGACTGCCAATAAGAATCAAACTAAGAAATAGCTCTAATACCAAATTGAGAGTGACTAGTTTTTCTATTATACTTTAATCATTTAACCACACCTTTAACCATTTGGAGGAGTCCCACTCACAACCTCAGACTTGACCTCGGGCTCCATCTTGGATTCCTTCTCAGACTCAATCTTAGACTCTTTCTCAGACTCCTCCTTAGACTCCATCTTAGACTCCATCTCAAACTCTTTCTAGAACTCTATCTCGGACTCCATCTTAGACTCCTTTTCAAATTCTATATAGCACATGTGATCAAGGACCTTGAACCACTGAACAAAGGGACAGTGCCAAACTCCTAAGCATGGAGCTAAGGAGCAATGGCACTGAAGCACGGAACAACTTCCAAGCGTATAGTCCAAAGAGCGAAGGGATAGGAGTGCAAAGCAACTTAGAACAGTTCTAGAGTATCTAGCTTCCCAATGCCAGAACCAACACGCAACACAGAGCCAAATGGAGTCAAGTGCAATTTCAGTATACTGGTGATCTAACGCAAGGATATGGGTACTCCACTAGCTAGCATGGAATGGAATTTGGGCTTAGACCCAAGCCATACGTAAAACAAGGATAGGCATGTAAGTAGGAGCTAGATTATGCTTCAGGTTGGTCAACTATGCCCAACGTACCCACTATCCATACTATACATTTGGAACCCCCTTCCTGGACTTTGCATCTATACTTAGCTGGACAAAAGAGGGACTGATAAAGGGTCTAGCAATACTGACCTCTTGCCATTGTGGTAGTAAGGAAAGAGTATCCGAAAGGATAGCTGACAAGTAACTTTTGATACCCAAAGTCACATTCGCAACACTCTCCCCCTTAGGGAAGATCGACATCCTTGTTGATGCATACTCTAGTCTAGACCACAACCAAGGAAACAACTTCAGAAAAAGTTCATGGTGATCACACTATGTGAGAAATGCACCAAATTAAATGAGTTAGGAGGCAACCTCTTTGTCTAACGCGGATGTGCTACCAACTCAAACACCTTTTAGTTGTCGTTAATAAGGAAATGACCAACGGAGTTAGCCACCCTTGCTACTCTAGGTGTCACCCAGCTTACAAAAGTGTGATATTGTAAGCGACTAAATTTTCCATTCTACTTTAGTCACTTAACCACACCTTTGACCACTTGGAGGAGTCTCATTCACAACCTCCTTAAGTCCAATTCAGGACTTGGGACCTACTAGCCCCGAGGATGGCATCCATGCCACTCATCCCTTGCACTTAGTCTAAGTGCTCCACGTGTCCAGTCCCAAGACTGACACCCAAAGGTACCATTAACATATCGGCCCGTTACGCTAAGGCCATGCCCATTCACCTTTGCCGCACTAGTGGTCCAATACCACTTGCATCACAATCCTATCTCTCCAAGACTGGGCCATCCGTCTATGAGTGGTCAACCCAAATCCACTCCTTAACATCCTTAGGATGCCTACAGACATGGGGAATAACCTTCCCCAATATCCCTTTGTCAGTTCCAACCAACTCCCTTTTCTGTCCATGGCCATGTTCGCCGACACTACCGCTACATCAAGGCCCACAGGCCCGACCACTAAGTCCCATGGTCCTCTGGGACTTCCTCACCATGTGACTGTATCCTTAGTCACTACACTAGAGGACTGCTCCTCCTCCTTTCCCCCATTTGGGACTCTGGGACAACATTTCGGAACATCGTGGGCCTACGTGAGCCCCGTGGGTACTCTCCCCACCTTCCACCTTTAGGTGCTCTAGCCATGGGCTTAGAGCGAGGTTCCGTTGAGCCACGCCTGGTATCCAAGTAGGTAGTGCCACCCACACTTGGACTGGGAGCATTAGCCAGTCGATCTCCCGAGGGAACTAGAGCCGGCTCTTGAACACTTCACCAAGCTACCCCGCTTGTCGGTCTGTATTCACTCTAGTCTTAGACTTCCCAGTGGTCAGTTTGTCACCCAACACTGGGTCTGGCCTTTCTTGGCCAAACTGGCCTTTCCTGGCCAAACTGGCCTTTCCTAGCCAAACTGGCCTTTCCTGGCCAAACTGGCTCCACTACAGTCCTCCCCCTTACTATACTTTTGGAGCTCACCAAACCCCCCAGGGTCTGGGAGACGAACGCTTTGGGCTTTCACCGTCTCAGACTCAAACTCGGACTCGGACTCGGACTCGGACTTGGACTCGGACTCTGACTCGGACTCGAACTCGGACTCGGGCTCGGTCTCAGTCTCGGTCCCGGTCTCGGTCCTGGTCTCGGTCTCGACCTTAGACTCCATCTCGGGTCCTTCTTGGACTCCATCTCGGATTCCATCTCGGGTCCATCTCAGACTCCATCTCGGACTCCGTCTCGGTCCATCTCGGACTCCATCTCGGACTCCGTCTCGGTCCATCTCGGACTCCATCTTGGACTCCATCTTGGGTCCATCTCGGTATCTATCTCGGGTCCATCTCAGACTCCATCTCGGTCCATCTCGAACTCCATCTCGGACTCGGTCTCAGTCCATCTCGAACTCCATCTCGGACTCGGTCTTAGTCCATCTCGGACTCCATCTCGGTCCATCTTGGACTCCATCTCGGACTCCATCTTGGGTCCATCTCGGACTCCATCTCGGGTCCATCTCGGACTCCATCTCAGACTCCGTCTTAGTCCATCTCGGACTCCATCTCGTACTCTGTCTCGGTCCATCTTGGACTCCATCTCGGTCCATCTCGGACTCCATCTCAGGTCCATCTCGGACTCCATCTCGGACTCCACCTCGGACTCCATCTCAGACTCCACCTCGGACTCCAACTCAAACTCCACCTCAGACTCCATCTCGGACTCCACCTGGGACTCCAACTCGGGTCCATCTCGGACTCCATCTCGGACACTTCCACGTGTCATGTGTTGGTCCTTTTGGGTCCCTTTTTGGAGCCTCGCTTATTGCTCGCATCGTGGTTGTTCCTTGAGCACTTTGTTGGGAGTTCCACTCCTGCTCTTGACCTTTCAAGTCGGAGCTTTTAGTCCAAATGTGTTACGCTCGTTTGGCTTTCGCTTTGGCCACTACCATGTGGCACCCTTCTGGCTCCACTTTGGGGCCTAGGGATTTTGTGTCTCACAGATATGCCCCTGCCTACAGGGATATAGAGAGAGAAGCTAGAGGCCTGACCCTCCTAAGCAAAGAAACCAAACCCATTGGTAACATTTAGATAAACTACTTAAACAGGCAGTTAGAGTTTTTTACACGATCACATCCTTTTAACAGAATAAAGAACATTGATAGAGAGGTCGGTGATATGACCAGTTGACAGTGTATCCCCATGACTAGAGATTTCACTATATCTAGCAGTTGCCTGTAAAATGGTGACAGATAGTATTTGGCATGATTTTAGCATATTAGTGGCCTAACATGAGGAAGAGGGTACCCCACCCACTAGAGTAGCATGAAGTTTGGGCTTACACCCAAGTTGGATGCAGAACTAAACACTTTCCATAAAAAGCATAAAAACCATCTCGGGTCCATCTCAAATTCCATCTTAGACTCTATCTCGACACTTTTAGGTGTCATGTGTTGGTCCTTTTGTGTCCCTTTTTTAAAGCCTCACTTATTGCTCGCTTCATGCTCATTCCTCAAGCCCTTCATTGGGAGTTTCACTCCTGCTCTTGACTTTTCAATTTGAAGCTTTTAGTCCAAACATATTACGCTCGTTTGGCTTTTGTTTCGGCCATTACCACGTAGCACTCTTTTGGCTCCACTTTAGGGCTTAGGGATTTATGTCTCACAAATAGCTGTCAATGCCTACAATAGATCAAATATAATCTATAAAAACAAGTGGTTCACCTTATAAATAGTCTATAATCTCATATTTAATCTTTATCTGAAATGAACAAGGAGTAAACCCTAGGCCAATATAACATACCCTATCTTTTTCCCCTTAAGCCAACTGGAGAAGGGGCAAAAATGAGAGAGCCCTTAATGGTTATTTTATCCTTATTTATCCCTCAAAGTTTCAAGAATCCATAGTGATAATATATCCAAATCTCATACCATAATCACATACGCTACATTCACTCCCCCTTTAGAAATGTCAATGTCTTCATTAATTATTGACTAACATCCCTTACTAAGATAAGAGGAACTAGTACTTCCATTTCTGCACTAAATATACTAATCCTTCCATTGTATAGACCAATTATTCTATGCGCACTACAAACCTCCTAATCTTTAAAGTGTTATGGCCTTAAATCTCATATATCATAGAATATTCTTATGATTTGTGTCATTCTCCCTCCCTCATGACCCAATTGCAAACGGCAGCCTCGAGAAGCTAAACAAGCCTCACATAAAGGCAATTTAGCCATAGAGAAAAAATGTGCTAACAAAAACCCCAATATTGTGACAAACAGCCATAAAAGAAAGAAAGCAATATAACTTTCTTGCATAATAATATAGTCATGAAAACAAGAGAATGAAAATAGAACAAACAGTTAAATCATATAACAATACAACTATAGAACTCAATTCTCCCCTTTCTCATGAATGTCATCTAAGTCATAATCAAAACTCAAAACACTCTCTTCATATCATTCTCAGTTTCCTATGTAACTTGTCCATGGAATAATTATTCCACTGAACTAACAACTCTAGAGTTGTCTTACAGCTTATTTTCACCAATCTTTGAGCAAGAATATTAGCCAGATCAGCCTTCTCGTCATCAATCTCTTGGATGATGGATTGATCCACAACATCACTAGATTGCAAACACACATAAACTTTCTCACATGGAACGTTGGATCAATCTTTAACTAGCTAGTAAGTCCAAAGTTAAACAAGATCCCATATGCTGTAAAATTATCTATGGCCAATACTATGGAGATAACTTAGCACTGTCACTTCCTTTTAGAGACTGTTGTGCACCTAATAGCTTAAGAAAAACCTTGTCACCACTTTGTACTCTTGATGATGATGATCCTCATCAACCTATCTTTTGTATCAATCTTGAGCTTACCTCATGTTTAGTTTTGCTAACTCAAATTTATCTTGTATATCCTCCAGGAAATCACAAGTATGAGGTACCCGAACCAAAGCCAAACTCAAACTCACGAGAGAGTTAGGCTTATAGCCATACATCACTATAAATAGAGACATGCCTATAGTTAATTGATGAACACTATTGTGAGAAAATTGAAACAAAGGCAAGTACTTCTTCTATACTTCGTATTGAGTCAAGTTTCCCACAAAAGACCTTAATATATGTTTTAATAACTGATTCATACACTCTGTCTACTCATCTGATTGTGGATACTCACCACTATTTATACTCAACTTAGTCTTTAGCTTCTTAAAGACCATTTACCAAAACTTGGATGTGAATTTGGGATTTCAATCACTCACAATATCACCTGGCAAACCATAGAGACTACATAACTGGTCTACAAACAATTAAGAAAGTTTAGAAGTTTTAATTATTGTTTTTATTAAGAAGAAGTGTGCCATTTTTGTCAAATGATGCATAACAACCTAAATAACATCATTTACTTGAAAGGTCTTGGGTAAATTAGTGATAAAGGGTATCAAGATGCTATCCCACTTGTTTTTGGGTACATATAGAGGATGATAGAGGCTAGCAAGCTTTTGATGATCAACTTTGACCACTTGGCAGGTCAAATAACCACGTACGTACTTCTCAACATCTGATTTTGTCCCATGCTAAAAGAAATGCCTCTTCACTAATATATATGTTCTTAGTACCTTTGGATGCTTAGCACTTGGCATATCATGACATTCAACCAAAATTCATTTAATGAGTTTGTCAATATGAGGAATCACTACACATCCCTTTTTCGCTAAAATTCCATTTTGTATCTCAAATGATATAAACTTATCACCCTTCAAATCTATAGAGGCATTCCTCAACAAAACCTTCATGCAATTATCAATAATAATAGAGTTAAAGTTAACAAAATTCATAAGCTTATCTAAAAAATTGCTAGATAGCTTCATGAATGAGATAGAATTTACCATCCTAGATAATGCATCAACCACCTTATTGTCACCTCCATACTTGTATCGGATCCTAACAAACATTGCCTGTAAGAACTCTTGCCAACGAACAAGATAGCCTCAAAGGTCCTTTTGACAACTAAAATATTGGAAAGACTAATGGTCTGAATCCACATGAAAGTCTGATCCATATAAATAATATTGCTATTCCTTCACAATAGCAATCATGGTATACAACTCTTTATCTTGAGTAAGCCAATTCCACTATGTGTTATCAAACTTGTGGCTCATGTATGTGAGAGCATACTCAACTTTGCTCAACTTGCTGACTGATTCATTAACCTCTAAAAAGTTGTAGGAGCATTTGTCAAACCAAACAGCATCAGCAAAAGCTTGTAGTGACTTGTTTTTGTCTAGAATATAGTTTTTGAAACATCCTTCAACTTGAGACTAATTTGATGATACCCTTGCCTCAAATCAATCTTTATAAAATATTGAGTACTATGAAGATGATTGAGCAAATCATCAATATAAGGGATTTAGAATATATTCTTCATTGTCCTATCATTCAATTCCTTGTAATTCATATAGAGATGCCATGTACCATCTTTCTTCTTTACCATCACCATTGGAGCAACCCAAGAAGACTTATTTATCTATAACCACCCCTTCTAAAGGTACTCAGTAAGGTGCTTATTAAACTCCTCACCTTTAATAGGAGTAGTACGAGCTAGTTGTTTCTGATAAAAGTAGCTCTACAAACCAAATCAATCTCATGTTAAATTCCACGTTTGAGAGGCAAACCATTAGGCAACTCAACTAAAAATACATCATAGAACTCCTAAATATAGTTCACACGAGCTTATGACTATGAATATACTTCAAATCAGCCATGATCATATTAAAAAGAAACAAATACACCACAAAAGTCAACTTCAATATGTACAACATTATACTCCCAATTGATTCCTAACTTCTTGTCATAAAACCATTCTTTCCCAAGAATAACATCTATGCGACTAAACTCCATAACCTGGAATAAAGGATGGTCAAGAATCCCTTAAATGTAAGTGACAAAATTGTCCATTCCACTTTAGTCATTTAACCATACCTTCGACCACTTGAAGGAGTCTCACTCACAACCTCTATAAGTCCTACTTTGGACTTGGGGACTTGCCAGCCCTTAGATTGGCATCCGTGCCAGTCAACCTTTGCACTTAGTAGAAATGCTCCACGTGTCTGATCCTATGACTAACACCTAAATGTACCACCGACATATCAACTTGTTACACCAAAGCCATGCCTATTCACCTTTTGTCACACTAGTGATATAATGCCACCTACATTATAGTCCCGTCTCTCAAATATTGGACCATCTGTCCATGAGTGATTATCCCAGATCCACTCCTTAGCATCCTTAAGATGCTTGCAGACATGGGGAATAGTCTTCCCCAATATCCCTTTTTCGGTCCTTACCAAGTCCTTTTTTGTCCATGGCCATGTTCATCAACATTGCCACTGCATTAAGGCCCACAAGCCCAACCACTATGTCCCAATGACCTTTAGGACTTCCTCACCATGTGATTGTATCCTTGGTCTCTACACTAGAAGATTGCTTCTTTTCCTTTCCATAATCTGGGACTTTAGGACAACATTTCGGAATACCGTGGCCCTATACGAGCCTCATGGGTACTCTCCCCACCTTTCACCTTTGGGTGCCTTAACCATGTGGCTAGAGTGAGGTTCTAATGAGCCAAGTATCCATATAGGTAGTGCCACCCATACTTGGATTGGGAGTATTGACCATTTCGATCTCCTGGGGGAGCTAAAGTCGGCTCTTGAACACTTCACGAAGCTACCTTACTTATCTATCCGTAATCACTCTATCCTTGGACTTTTTAGTAAATATATCATCATCCAACACGTGGGTATAGCCATCCTTGGTCATACTGGCCTTTCCTGGCCAAATTAGAGTCTTCCCCCTACTATACTTTTGGAGCTCACCAAACCCCCTAGGGTCTGGGAGACAAATGGTTTGGGCTTTCACCCTCAAACTCAAGCTTGGACTCAGACTCAGACTTGAACTTGGATTTGGACTTGAATTTAGACTCGGACTTGGACTCAGACTCGGACTTGGTCTTAGTCTCAGACTCGGTCTTAGACTCAGTCTCAGACTTGGACTTGGTCTCGGTCTTGGCCTCGGTCTTGGCCTCGACCTCAACCTTGGACTCCATCTCAGGTGCATCTTGGACTCCATCTTGGACTCTATCTCAGGTCCATATTGGGTCCATATCAAACTCCATCTTGGACTCCTTCGCGGACTCTTTTTCGGACTCGTTCTTAACACTTTCATGAGTCACAACACTTGCTATGTGTTAGTCCTTCTTGTGTCCCTTTTTTAGAGACTCATTCATGGATTGCTTCATACTCATCTCTCAAACACTTTGTTTGGAATTCCACTCCCACTTTTGACTTTCCAAGTCAGAGTTTTTTGGTCCAAACATGTTACATTTATTGGACTTTTGCTTAGCCACTACTATGTGGCACCCTTTTCTGCTCCACTTTAGGGCTTAGGGATTTGTGTTTCACAACTCCACCACCCATAAACAAAGTTCGATGTCCTCATCAAACGATAAACCATTTTATAAAGTAACCCTATCATGGATTACCATTTTTCATCCTTGGCACCCAGCCAATATTTGTCAATTGTTCGACAATGAAGGCTCACCATGCCTTGCCCATCCTCTAAGGAGCATAATCTCTCCAACTTAATAACTCATTAGACCACTTATGGTGGTTCTCTCCCTTTATTTAGTTTAGTTCTTGCTAAACCCGTTATAAACACTTTCTATCTCAATCCAACTACTCATTTCTGAGTAGTCTTAGCTTCCATCAATGTAACTAAATGTAACTACCGCACTTTGGAACTTTTAATTTTGATTTCTCAAAGTTAATTTTCTGGGTGTCTCTGACACCTTGCATTACACATGTTGTGCAAACTCCACTTCCCCATTCTATAAAGTTCTTTACTTGAGGGAACCATTTTTTTAATTTTGTGCCATTCTAGGCACTAAGTTCCATTTATTCATAATTTGTGCTAAAGCTATTCATGACCCTATCATTTAACTACCTTACTGCTCCCTCTTTTGGAGCTTTTACTTTTGCTAAATTGAAGCATTTAGGAATCCATCCTTGGAAATACATTCCCTTCTAATGATTTCTATGGCCCATTCTTGGCCACTAGTTTTTTTTTCTTCTATCCTTTGATTGTTGCACCAAGCAACATAGAATCAGTACCTCCATCCTCAAGATATCTTTTTAGTTCTATAGCAAAGGTTTTTCTTTGCCAAGTTTAGGGGGTGTTCACCCCTAGTAAGTCTCTTTAGCATTTTTGATTTGGGCTCTATCCACGGCCCAACTTTGTGTCCCTCTCATAAGTGTTTCTTAGAGACTATTGTTTGGACTCACCATATTAACATAGCTCATTTCCCTTAGCTGTGCTTCCCACTTAGTCACCTCGACCAATTCACACAATAACCAATAGTTTAAATCAATACTTTGAACTAGGAACCTTATTCCTTAACCTAGCAAGGATCTTTTTTTTGTTTACCTATAGGATCACCTAGTGATCTTAACTTGATACCTTAACTGATTTGCTAATTGATATAAAGTCTTCCAAACTTTTAAGTTGTTGACTATGACCTCGGGGGCATCCCCCACACTTGGAGGTTTGCCCAAGCCAACCCTTTTGGCGAATGGTCCATAGCAAATGGAGCCTAGGTGTCCTCATTTCATTCACCACATCCTTGGTGCCACTTGCACCAAAGTTGTTCAAATTAGATATGCCGAGCTTTCACTCTAAGCAATTTAATTGTGCATCACAACTTTGGGGCATCCCCCACTTAGTGGTGTGCCTAAGTCAATCTCTTTACTAAGAGTTTATGACCACCGAAAAATAAGTGTCCTCATATTCCAAACCATCACCATATACTAATGAGTTGGGACTCAAACCCAAACAATATAAAGTTGGGATTTGAACCCAACCTCCATATATGCATTTACGGGCGGCATCATCTAGGATGCTTGGTGTGACTCTTCATGTCGGTGCACCAACTTATACCCAAAGCACACTGCGGATCACAGATTAAAAACTTAATTCCTCTAAACTACCAAAGCCCTCTCATTTGATAAGTCTATGATCATATATAGATTCCTCCATACTTGGCCCCAGAGGCCACCCCTTTTTGAATTCAACACCTTCAATTAAGGTTTTTGTTCCCCCCGACTTGCCAATCTCACTTCGCAAGTCATTTAATTAGCGTAACATAGTTTCATGTATAAGTGTGAAAGTCCTCAACCATCGACTTTCGTTCAAAGCCATTTATTTGAACACTCGGGGACTACTTCCCTAACTTTGATAGCCTCACATCATGGCAAGTTTCAAGATCACACTTTTGCTACACTATTATGATTTCATGCATTCTATGAACCATTTACACTTGTCTTTCTAGGTACTAACTTACCTAGAATTATCTTTAAGAACCTTGAAGGGATTTTTGTAGCGCACGTAGTTTTTACACTTTATCCTATGGTGATTTACCATAGGATAACCACAAAGCAGAACCTACACCCTCTTTGTGCCACGTGACAGATGCCACATGTCTCATGCCACGTGTCCAAAGGATAGTAGTGTGGAACCCGAGTTTCAGGGCCTTGGGCCATTGAACGAAGGAACGGTGCCAAACTCCCAAGCATGGAGCTAAGGAGTGACGGAACCAAACCACAAAGCTGTAAGCAACCAAAAGGAACGATTTAAAAAACGATCAATGGGGTTCAAATATAGAGGGAAAGCGCCTATGAATAAAAGTGCACCTTTTTTTCCAATTGGTTAAAGGTCTTGGGATATTTGGAGTTAAGTGTCCTTAGGTTTGAATAGTACTGGGTTGGGTGACCTCTCGGGAAGTCTAAACTCAGGAGCTTAAAAGAGCAACTCCCAAGCATATAGCCTAAGGAGTGAAGGGATAAGGGCATGGAGCGACTTAGAATAGTCCTAGAGTAACCAGCATCCCAATGCTAGGACCAACATGCAAAACGGAGCTTGGAACAGTCCTAGAGTAACCAGCATCCCAATGCCAGGACCAACATGCAAAACGGAGCTTGAAACAGTCCTAGAGTAACCAACATCCCAATGCCAGGACCAACATGCAAAACGGAGCCAAACGGAGTCTGGCACTTCAGGTTGGTCAGCCATGCCCAACCTACCCACTATCTCTACTATACATTTGGAACCCCCCATATCCCCCCCCCCTCGCCCTCCCCCCCCACCTTGAGGAACACACGCTTTGGGCTTTCACCCCAAGCCTCCCTTACGATTAGGAGTTAGGCTCAGGGAAAGGCTCCAAACTTACTAAATATGGAATGGCGCTAGTTTGTGAATTTGGACACGGGATGAACACCATTGTGTTCAAGACAATCTCTACATTTCATAGATATGCTAAATGAGCGAATCTAGACACTTTCCATAAATAGCATTTAGAACCGAAATGAAACTAACACAAAGGGCATGATAGCGAGGGTGTTTGACAAACACGGTAAGCTATAATCTAGCAAATATTGAAGGACCAAGGTCAATATCGCGGGGGTTCTTGATACTAGCAAGTGCAAGCCAATGACAGGAATTTCTCAAACCAGGCTGAGTATTCTTAGCAAGAAACACATAGGAGTTCCTACCTTATATTTATCCGATTTAAGTACACGGTCAATGACCAGTTTCTCAACTAGCTCAAGTGGGAACTAATAACAGGTCTAGCAATACTGACCTCCTGCCATCATGGTAGTAAGGAAAGAATATCCGAAAGGACTAGCCGACATGTAACTTTCAATACCTGAAGTCACATTTGTGACACTCTCCCCCCCTTAGGGAAGATCGACGTCCTCGTCGATGCATACTCCAGTCTAGAATACCGCCAAAAAAACAACTCCAGAAAAAGTTCACGGTATTCATACTATTGTAAACGACTAATTTTTCCATTCTACTTTAGTCACTTAACCACGCCTCCGACTACTTGGAGGAGTCTCCCTCACAACCTCTATACGTCCTATTTCGGACTTGGGCTTGCTATCCTCGAGAATGGCATTCCCACCACTCAACCTTTGCACCTGGTCCAAGTGCTCCACATGTCCGATCCCATGACCGACACCCCAAGGTACCATTGACATATCAGCCTGTTACGCTAAGGCCATGTCCCTCACCTTGGTCACACCGGTGGTCTAACACCACCTACACCATAGTCCCACCTCTCAAGGACAGGGCCATCCGTCCATGAGTGATCATTCTAGATCCACTCCTTAGCATCCTTAGGATGCCCATAGATATGGGGATTCACCTTCCCCAATATCCCTTTAACGGTCCCCACTAAGTCCCTTTCTGCCCATGGCCGTGTTTGCCAACACTGCCACTGGATTGAGGCCCACGAGCTCGGTCATTAAGTCCCACGGTCCTCTAGGACTTCCTCACCACCCGACTGTATCCTTGGTCACTACACCAGAGGACTACTCTTCCTTTCCACAATCTGGGCCCTTGGGACAACATTTCGGAACACCGTGGCCCTACGCGGGCCTCATGGGTACTCTCCCCGCCTTCCGCCTTTGGGTGCTCTAGCCATGGGCTTAGAGCGAGGTTTTGTTGAGCCATGCCAGGTATCCAAGAAGGTAGTGCCACCCACAGTTGGACTGGGAGCATCAGCCAGTCGATCTCCCGAGGGAACTAGAGACAGCTTTTGAACACTTCACCAAGCTACCCCGCTTGTCGGTCTGTATTCACTCTAGTCTTGGACTTCCCAGTGGTCAGTTCATCACCCAACACTGGGCATGGCCTTCCTGGGCCAAACTGGCCTTTCCTAGGCCAAAATTGGCCTTTCTTTGGGCAAACTGGGCTCCCCTGGGGTTCCAAACCCCAACATTTTCCCTAATAAATTTTGGGACCCCCCGCAGCCCCCCCCCCCCCCCCTCCTGGGGGACGATCGATTTGGGCTTTCACCCAACTGCCTGTATTAGTATTAGAACCGAGACCAAGTGACCGATACAACTATGTGAGAAATGCACCAACTTAAATGAGTTAGGGTAACCTTTTTGTCTAACGCAGATGCGCTACCACTCAAACACCTTCCAGCCGTCACCGACAAGGAAATTCTAGACTTGGGGACTTGCTAGCCCCAAATATAGCATCTATGTCACTTAACCTTTGCACTTGGTCCAAGTGCTCCATGTGTCTAATCCCATAACTAACACCCAAAGGTACCACTAATATATTAACCCATTACACTAAGGCCATGCCCATTCACCTTTGTCACATTGGTAGTCCAACACCACATACATCACAGTCCCGTCTCTCAAAGATTGGGCCATCCGTTCATGAGTGATTATCTTAGATCCACTCCTTAACATCCTTAGGATGCCTACAGACATGGGGAACAGTCTTCCCCAATATCCTTTTTTTGGTCTCCACCAAGTCCTTTTCCGTCCACAGCCGTATTCACCAACATTGAAACTTGGTCAAGGCCCACAGGCCCGACCACTATGTCCTATTGACCTCTGAGACTTCCTTACCATGTGACCATATCTTTCATCTCTACACCAGAGGGCTGCTCCTCTTTTTTTTCCATAGTTTGGGACTTTATGACAACATTTCAGAACACCTTGGTTGTATGTGACCCTTGTGTGTACTCTCCCCACCTTCCACCTTTGGGTGCCCTAGCGATGTGGCTAGAGTGAGGTACCAATAAGCCATACTAGGTATCCAAGTAGGTAGTGCCACCCACACTTGGATTGGGAGCATTGACTATTTCGATCTCCTAAGGGAGCTAGAGCCGACTCTTGAACACTTCACCAAACTACCCAGCTTGTTTATCCATATTCACTCTAGCCTTGAACTCTTTAGTGGATATATCATCACCCAACATGTGGGTATAACCTTCCTTGGTCATACTGGCCTTTCCTGGCCAACTAACTCCACTAGAGTCCTCCCCCTACTATACTTTTGGAGCTCACCAAACCCCCTAGGGTTTGGGAGATGAACACTTTGGGCATTCACCCTCGAACTCAAACTAAGACTTTGCCTCGAACTCAATCTCAGACTTGGTCTCAAACTCGGACTTAGTCTCGGTCTCGGTCTCAATCTTGGTCTCGGTCTCGGTCTCAATCTCAGCCTTGGCCTCAACCTCGGACTCCATCTCGGGTCCATCTCGGACTCCACCTCAAACTCCATCTCAAACTCCACCTCGGACTCCACTTCAGACTACATCTCAATTCCATCTCGGACTTCATCTCAAACTACATCTTGAGTCCATCTCGAACTCCATCTTGGGTCCATCTCAGACTCCATCTTCAGTTCATATCGGGTCTATCATGGGTCTATCTTGGACTCCATCTGGGTCCATCTCGGACTCTATTTCGGGTCCATCTCAAACTCTATCTCGGACTCCATCTCAGGTCTATATCGGGTCCATCTTGAGTCCATATCGAAATCCATCTTAGACTCTTTCTCAAACTCTTTCATAAACTCATTTTCAAACTTATTGTTGACACTTTTATGTGTTATGACACTTGCCATATGTCAGTCCTTCTTTTGTCCCTTTTTTAGAGACTCATTCACCAATTGCTTCGTGCTCATCTCTTGAGCACTTTGGTTAGAGTTCCACTCCCACTCTCGACTTTCTAAGTCAGAGTTTGTGGTCCAAACATATTACATTTGTTAGACTTCTACTTCGGCCACTACTATATGGCATCCTTTTCTGCTCCACTTTGGGGCTTCGGGATTTGTGTCTCACATTAAACTGTCAAAGGAGCATTTGGAGCCTATTCACTATAAATATGATTGCTACATCCATCTGTTATAACCACCTCATAAATTACAGAGCTTTTATCCACAAACAAACCAAGTTTCTTCACCACCTTGAAGCTCAAAAAATTGTGTATAGCACCTAGATTGAAAAAAATACTAACTACACTACCTGGAATGTTTTTTTTTTGTATCACACTCTATCTATCTCCCTTTAAGTCAATTGGAAAAGGGGCAATTTATAGACAACCTCCTCATATATAAAGCTATAATATGGGTACTAACATCTCAACCTCAAACAACTAAATTAGACATCACTATCCTCAGCCAAGGCGCAAGGCCACCAAGACCAAGTCAAGATCATTGAGAGCTCATTACACTTATAGAGTCTAACAAAATGTAAGATGCAACCTGCAACCAAGTATAATACTACAAAAGAAAGGCACAAGGGTCACCTTTCTAGAAAAGTGCAACAGACACATTTCTATACCACCTCTAGACTTTATTACCCTCAATTGCCTTATCCCCAAAAGTCAACATCCCTTTCAGGCCACATTATACAAACTACTTACTAAGGTCTAAGCTAACCAAAGTCAAATCCAACCCCTTCACTAGTTCATATTGGCTTACTAAAACTTAAAAGTTTTCAAACAAAATGATCAACAAACCAGCCATTGGAAAAGTCTAATAAAAATTGTGGAAAATTTTCCAGCCTAGAGAAAGAATGACTTTCAGTCTAGGAATGCAAACTTTCAAGACTCAACCAATTTCCTTCTACCTATAACTTCACACAAGTTCACTTGAACACAGATTCTCATAACCCATAGTATTCTGAGACATAAAATCCCTAGGCCCCAAAGAGGAGCCAAAAAGGTGCCACGTGGTAGTGTTAAGGCAAAAGCCAAATGAGGTAATACATATAGCTAAAATGCTCTAACTCAAAAAGTCAAGAGCAGGAGTGGAACTCCTAACGAAGTGCTTGAAGAACAAGCATGAAGTGAGCAATAAGTGAGTCTTTATAAAAGGGACACAAAAGGACCAACACATGACACGTGGAAGGACTTGAGATGGAGTCTGAGATGGACCCAAGATGGAGTCTGAGATGGACCTGAGATGGAGTCTGAAAAAGATCCGAGATGGAGTCCGAGATAGACCCAAGATGGGGTTTGAGATAGACCCGAGATGGAGTCCAAGACGAACCTGAGATGGAGTCTGAGATGGACCCAAGATGGAGTCCGAGATAGAGTCCGAGATGGAGTCCAAGATGGAACCGAGACCAAGACCGAGACCGAGACCAACTCCGAGTCTGAGTCCAAAACCGACACCGAGACTAAGTCCGAGTCTGCATCCAAATACTAATACAGGCTATTGGGTGAAAGCCCAAAGCGATCGTCCCTAGGGTGGGGGGGGGGGGGGGGGGGGGGGGACTTTTGGGCCTTCCAAAAGTATAGTAGGGAGAGTGTGGAGGTTGGACCCTAGTGGATCCAGTTTGGCCAATACCCAGGTGTTGGGTGATGAGATAACCACTGGGAAGTCCAAGGCTAGAGTGAATACAGATCGACAAGCAAGGGAGCTTGGTGAAGTGTTCAAAAGCCGGCTTTAGTTCCTTCGGGAGATCGAATGGTCAATGCTCCCAATCCAAGCATGGGTGGCACTACCTACTTGGATACTTGGCGTGGCTTAATAAAACCTCACTCTAAGCCCATGGCTAGAGCACCCAAAAGTGGAAGGTGGGGAAAGTACCCATAAGGCTAGCGTAGGGCCATGGTATTCTGAAATATTGTCCCAAAGTCCCAAACTGTGGAAAGCAAGAGGAGTAGTCCTCTGGTGTAATGACCAAAGATACGGTCATGTAATGAGGAAATCCTAGAGGACAGTGGGACTTAGAGATCGGGACTATGGGCTTTGTCCTAGAGGCAATGTTGGTGAACACGGACATGGACAAAAAAAGGACTTGGTGGAGACTGAAAAAAGATATTGGAGAATATCTATGGGTATCCTAAGGGTGCTAAGGAGTGGATCTAGGATGATCACTCATAGACGGATGGCCTAGTCTTTGAGAGACGGGATTGTGATGTATGTTGTGTTGGATCACCGGTGTGACAAAGGTGAATAGCCATGGCCTTAGTGTAACAGGCTTATATGTCAGTGATACCTTTGGGTGTCGGTCTTGGGATCGAACATGTAGAGCACTTGACCAAGTGCAAAGGCTGACTGGTATGGGTGCCATTCTCAACACTAGTAACCCCTAAGTCTAGAATAGGACTTATAGAGGTTATGAGTGAGTTTCCTCCAAGTGGTTGAAGATGTGATTAAGTGACTAAAGTAGAATGGAAAAATTAGTCACTTACAATTTGGTATTGGAGCTATTCTTTAGTTTGACTCTTATTGATGCTCAAGTATATTACCACTTGTGTTGGCATTGGAAGGTTCTAGGAGTAGGCTTATTCTTGAGGAGTAGTAAGTCGGGAGGACATGGCTCTTCACTACAGTTTATGTGTGAACTTCTAAGTAAAGTGGTGGATAGAAAAGGGCTAATAAGGGAATGACTTTGGGATCTTGGCAATAGTATAAGATTTTCCTCAAAGAGTTGAAGATGTGATCCAAATGAGCATTTGACTTAACAAACTGGTTAATGTAATTGTGGTAAACAACTATAGTTGGGATCACGGGAAAGATAGAGACTCCAAAACAATAAAGGAGTCATGAGATTATCCTCATATAGTTGACATTAGTGCTCATGAATTTAAAACTGAAATTAATAACCATGAGAGGTTAAATACGAATAAGGACATAAGTCCTTGAAATGGTAGCTGAGGCTACCTTTTATAAATGCTGGAAAAAACCCAAGGAGTTAGGGGTGTCCTCAAAGGATGAGTTGGTATTCTCATCATATGGACAGATAGTCTTAAGGGGCAAAGCTAGCCCACAAAGAATGGAAAATAATCAAGTGTTGGAGTAACACTTGCAAAAATGGTCCTTATGAGTAGAACATGAATACAAGAAAATGCATTCTAGTGAGCTGACACCTCAAAAATAGGAACTTACGGGTCATTGGATTAACAAAGTCCAAAAAACTAGATGACTCAAGTAGAGTCAAAGAACCGGTCCTAAGGGATTGGTCCTAAGGGATTGGTAGAAGCATTTGGACTGAGGTGTGCTGTGCTTCACAAAGGATGGGGAGGATCATAAAATCCAAGTATAAGAACAGTGGATATCTCATTAATAACAGAATGTGCCATACTAAAGTCATGGGAAAGGTGTTCCCAAAAGAGAACAATTTTAACACAAGGTGTGTGTAAACTTTATAGTGCAATGCTAATGGATAGTTGGCATGAGAAACAACTATATTGGTCTTGGCAAAGACCTAGACACAAGTAGGAAGTCTCATAAAGGTAGGCTTGTGGAGCCGAAAATGTGGAGACACCGAATGGGCCAAGGTGTGATGCCTTGAGGTCAAGTTGGCAAGTTCATGAGAATCCTTTCTCAAAGGAATCATAATGGAAATAGAAATGGCATAACCTAAGCTGGAAGGCATGTAGTTAGAGTGTGGTGACCCAAATAATGATGGAGGTGTGGAAGCACCAAAAATAAATTGAGTCCAAGACCGACTCTAAGACCGAGTTCGAGGCTGACTTCGAGACCAAGTTGGAGACAGAGTCCAAGATCCGAGATCGGGTCTAAGACCGAGTTGTAAGCTCCTAAGTTTAGACTTCCCGAGAGGTCACCCAGCCCAGTACTATTCAAACCCAAGGATGTTTAACCAAATATCCCAAGACCCTTAACCAATTGGAAAAGGGGGTGCCCTTTCCCTCTATATTTGAACCCCATGGACTGTCTCTCAAGTCGTTCTCTTTGGTTGCTTACACGAGTTTGAGGTTGAGTCTGAAGTCAAGTCTGAGATCGGGTCCGAGGTTGAGTTTGAGATTGAGTCCGAGACCGAATTCAAAGTCAAGTCTGAGATCGAGTCCGAGATCAAGACTGAGACTGAGTCCGAGATCACGACCGAGACTGAGTCCAAGTACTAGTACAGGTCGAGAGGTGAAAGCCCAAAGTGTGTGTCTCCCAGGGGTGGTGGGCTGTAGAGGGTTCCAAAAGTATAGTAGGGATAGTGAGGTCCAGGAACCAATCTTGAAGGTACTCTCCAGTGGTGCTTCCAAACTGACTTGAGGTTGAGACTAGGGCTGAGGGGCCTTGGGTGGGAGTGAGCATGGACTCAGGTGGTGCTAGAGGGGCCACCCAAGGAAGTGCTCAAGAGCAGCTCCCACTCCTGGAAGGGAAACCGACTACAGTGCTCTCAGCTCATGAAAAGTGGTGCCCCACTTAAGTATCTTGCAGCTCAATGGTCCTCGCCCTTCCTAAGTCTTGGTGGAGAACGACAGAGGCCAACAAAGGATCAGTGGCCACTTGGGAAATGATGAAGGCAAGGATCCACGCGACTTATGTTCCTCCGAATGCTACTTTGCACCTAAGGGATGAGCTGAGTAGGCTGAAGCAAACCGGAACCATTCAAGAGTATGTGAATGGGTTTATGGCAAAGAGGTTATTGGTCATGAATATGGGTGATATGGATGTGTTCCATGCCTTCATATTAGGCTTGCAAACCTAGGCTCGCGGCAAGGTAATGCGTTGGAACCCGATCAACTACAAGGAAGTGTTGGATGTGGCTATCAAGGTGCATTTCAATGATAACCTGGGAAAGGGGAACATGACAAGGTCAGGGTCCACATTTAGCAAAGGGGCCAAACCAAGGGGAATATATAGCAAAGGGAAATTCAAGAAGAGTTTCTCTAAGAATGAGTCCTCGAGGTTCTAGAAAGGCAGATCCGGTGGCTAGAAAGTATATGGGGTAGTCAAGAAAAAAGAGACAAACCCACGGATAAGAAGGTCAACTCTTCTAGCAGTGTGAGAAATAATGTATGCTACAACTGCGGTGAAGCGGGACACTTTTCAAGGGAATGTCCCTACCTAAAGAAGGCCAGAGCCAATATGACCATTAAGTCGAGTGAAACCCAAACTAAGGTATGTGATCTAGTCCCTAGCTCAAAGTTACTCATTACACGAGCAACTTTGGTAGAGAGTCGTTTGCGACATCTACTAGCCCTTCGAGGGAAGCTCGGAGGTAACTTTGTTAAGATCCTTATTGACATGGGTGCTTCAGATAATTTTGTGGCTGCAAACATAGTCTAACAAAGCAAACTAACGGTGCAGTAGCTAGATGAACCAAGGATGATAAAGTTTGTTCAAGGTAGCCAAAGCACTGATGAGATACTTCGACAAGCAAGAGTCGAAGTAGGGACATGGAAAGTAGACATGGATTTCACCGTGCTGGACATGGTAGGATTTAATGTAATCTTTGAGATGGATTGGTTCAATCGGTTTATAGTAGCTTTGCATGGACAAGGTAGAAACCTTGTGGTACTGGTGAATGCCCTGGGAGAACGATCTAGGGTGGAGGCCTAGGATATAAAGGTAGGGCAATGTAAGGCCAAAGACTCCTACTTAAACTTGGTGTCCACAAGAGGACAACTCACTAAAGGAACTAAGGCAGCATTTTTATGCTTGCTCTCAGTGAAGAGTGACAAAAAGATGGGAATGGAAGAAATACCTTTAGTGATCTAGCGAGTGTTGAACCAATTCCAAAATACCATGCCAGAGGAGCTACCGGCGGGGTTGGCCCCCGCACGACCAATAAAACATAGGATTGAGCTGATCGAGGGTGCTAAGGTAGTGGTTCATCCACCCTATCGCTTGAATGAAAAGGAACTCTAGGAGCTCAAGCGCCAACTAGAAGAGTTGGTGGACAAAGGGTATGTTAGGTTGAGCAAGTTGCTGTATGGGGCACCGGTGTTATTTGTGAAAAAGAAAGATGGTTCTATGTGCATGTGCATAGACTACCGGTTGCCTAACAAGTATACAATGAAAAACAAATACCCTTTGCCAAGGATTGAGGACCTATTCGATAGGTTGGGAAAGGCAAAATACTTCTCGAGGATTGACTTAAAGTTAGGATACTACCAGATCAGGGTAGTAGAGGAAGATGTCAAGAAGACAACCTATCAAACAAGGTATGGGAGCTTTGAGTTTCTAGTGATGCCCTTCGGGCTATGCAATGCGCCAACAACATTTTCGGCATTGATGGATCACATCTTCGTACCCTATCTAGATCACTTCGTGGTCATTTATATTGACAACATCCTGATCTATAGCGAGACGCTAGAGGAGGATGCTTCGGATCTACTAGAAAAGTCTCTGCGTATGCAACTTGAGTTAGAAAATCCAACAAAAGTTGGATAGGAATTGCTGAGACAATTTCTCTGATGACAAATGTAGCGCACCTGAATTTGGAGCCGAACTCCAAGCTCGTTGCGCTACGAAACGAGGGTCCGGTACAATCCCACGAGCACCAGCTCCCCGTATCCAGCACCTACACGCAAAATGGTGTCAGACAGAGTCTGGCACAATTTTGGCATACCAGTGGCCTAACACGAGGAGGAGGGTACTCCACCAACTAGAGCAACGTGGATCTTGGGCTTAGACCCAAGCCGGACGCAGAACAAGGAGCAACACAGCCCAACGGGAGCCAAATTAATGTCTTAGGTGGTCGGACATGCATTCCAACAAGCCTCCATTAGTACTAGGAGTTGGTCTCTAGGACAAGTTTGAAACTTACTAAATATGGAATGACCTTAGATTGCGAATTTGGACACGGGACGAACACCATTGTGTTCAGGTCAACCTCTACATTCCGTAGATATGCCAAATGAGCAAATCTAGACACTTTCCATAAATAGCACTTAGGACCGAAATGAGACTAACACAAAGGGTGTGATAGCGAGGGTGTTTGGCAAACAAGGTAAGCTATCATCTAGCGAATATTGAGGGACTAGTCTCAATATCGCGGGGGTTCCCAACACTAGCAAGTGCAAGTCAACATCATGAGTTTCTCACCACCGTGTCAAGTATGCTTGACTTAATGACAACTTAGGATTTCCTTCCTTAGTGCCCTTCCGGTCTAAGTGCACATGTGCTGACCAGTTTCTCAACTAGCTTGGGCGGAGACCATAAAGGGAACCAGCAGTACTGACCTCCTGCCGTCGTGGCAGTAAGGAGAGAGTGTCCGTAAGTACTAGCGGACAAGTATCTTTCAATACCCGAAGTCACATTCGCGACACTCTCCCCCCCCCCCCCTTGGGGAAGATCGACGTCCTCGTCGATGCATACCCGAGTCTAGCAAACTGTCAAGGAAACAACTCCGAAAGTTAACGGAAAGCACACTATGTGGGAAACACACCGACTTAAATGAGTTATGGAACGACCTCTCCTCTATGTCTAAAGATGCTAAGACTCAGACACCCTCCGGCCGTCACCGAGAAAGAAATGACTAATGGAGTTAGCCACCCTTGCTACTCCGAGTACCACTTGGCTTACAAAGGAATGATACATCCCTGCCCACAGGGACATAAGGAGAAGGCCAGAGGCCCAACTGCCCTTGAGCAAGAAATCAACCCCATCAGGAAGATTTAGACAACTATCATAAATGGGCAGATTAAGTTGTTTACACGACCATGCTCCTTTGGCAAAAGTGAGTCATCGAGAGAGAGGCGGGGACTTGTGATCAGTCGATAATAGCTATCCCCATGGTTATGGATTGGACCCATGCACCAAAGTGCCGATGTCAGTCTGCTAAAACTGACCCAAGTACGAACAAACGATAGAAATGACACTTTGATTTAGAGAAATATAGTATTTTATTAATTTGCAAGATTTATTAAAAGATTTACAAAAGCTATTTTTTATGACTATTCTCATACTCCGTGACAAGCTCACAGGCATGTGTAAGATTACTAAGAGGTTCCCAAGTTGATTCACAAGTCGGGTAACCTTTCCACTTAACTAGATATTCCTTCGCACAACCATCACGTGCCTTACGAGACAAAAGGATGACCTCACCTCATACTCCGGTTCACCATCCATAACATCTGGAGCTGGACGAACATTCCTAGAGTGGCTAGGATCCTCATGATATGGGGCAAGTAAACAGTTGCTGCTACTTGTACCCATCAGGAGGAGGAATAGAGGGCCTAGGACCAGAAGAAGCAACTGGTGGTCTCCAACCACCACCACCTTTGTTAACCGTAGCTTGTGAGCCCCTAGGGCGATACCTACTTTCCACCCTTTGTTTCTGATCACCTTGCTTATTCCCAGAATTTCTATTCTTATCCGAGTTACCAGCATGTGGTTGCTGATATTGTTCTATGAGCAAGTGACTAAAGGCAACTTGCTGCGTTGCCTCCTTACAATCCAAGTATGTCTTCGGCTTAAACTTCAAAATCTCATTGCGAGAAAATGAACTTAAACCCTCCAAAAAATAACTCCGAGCATCTTCGTCACTCATATTTGCAATCATAATGCACTTCTGAGCAAACGCATTAACGTAATGCATAAGGTCCCCTCGCTGCTTTAACTATCGCAGCTCCGCACGAAGTCTCAGACCAAGATCATTTGGCAAGTATTCCTTACGGATACGAGACCGCATCTTGGTCCAACTTCTAGTCTGCCCTTTTTTAGCACACACCTAGTGCCACTAAGTTTTGGCATGATCAGTGAGAAAGGATTGCGCACACGCAACTTTCATATGATCATCTACGTCTGCCGCTATGAAATAATTTTCCATATCGTAGACCCAGTCTTCCAAAACCTGATAGTCCCGGATGCCTCTGAAATTGGGTGGTTTCGGAGGTTTGAACTTTGAAACTCGTGCAACCGGGGGTGGCTGCAGAACTTCATCATCCTCAGAACTTGAAGAGGAGTCCGGTTGCTTAGGTTTAGCTGGTTTAGCTGCCTCAGCTTCTTTCTTCCTCTTCTTGTTCTCCTTCTTCAATTTGCGAACTTCCCTTCGCAAATTCTCAATCTCCACTTCCTAAGCCATATGCTGCAATGCCGCAACATCTGGCTCTTCCTCTTCTGACTCGGCCTTAGCCTCTTCCGCAGCATCTCTAGCAGGAGTTTCCTCCTCTCGATTCGCCCATCTAGAGGTTTCAGCGTCATCACCACGGTTCCTCTTCACCATCCTGCTAGCTGCATGCATGCCTCTATTAATAACTGAACATGCATACAACGTTCTTACCGAATGGTGCTATCCAACTAATCCTACACAGGTCACTTTGGATCTACTAGAAAAGTCTCTCCGTATGCAATTTGAGTCAGAAAATCCGACAAAAGTTGGATAGGAATTGCTGAGACAATTTCTCTGATACCAAATGTAGCGCACCTGAATTTGGAGCTGAACTCCAAGAACGTTGTGCTACGAAACGAGGGTCCGGTACAATCCCACAAGCACGAGCTCCCCGTATCCAGCACCTGCACGCAAAATGGTGTCAGACGCAGTCTAGCACAATTTTGGCATACCAGTGGCCTAATGCGAGGAGGAGGGTACTCCACCAACTAGAGCAGCGTGGAGCTTGGGCTTAGACCCAAACCGGACGCAGAACAAGGAGCAACACAGCCCAATGGGAGCCAAACTAATGTCTCAGGTGGTCGGACTAGCATTTCAACCACTATCCCTACTATACATTTGGAACCCCCTACAGCCCCCCCCCCCCCCCCCCCCCCCTTGAGGGACACACGTTTTGGGCTTTCACCCCAAGCCTCCCTTAGTACCAGGAGTTAGTCTCTGGGACAAGTTCGAAACTTATTAAATATGGAATGACCTTAGATCACGAATTTCTACACGGGACGAACACCATTGTGTTCAGGCCGACCTTTACATTCCATAGATATGCCAAATGAGCAAATCTAGACACTTTCCATAAATAGCACTTGGGACTGAAATGAGACTAACACAAAGGGTGTGATAGCGAGGGTGTTTGGAAAACACGGTAAGCTATCATCTAGCAAATATTGAGGGACTAATCTCAATATCGCAGGGGTTCCTGTGAGACACAAAATCCCTAGGCCCCAAAGTGGAGCCAGAAAGGGTGCCACGTGGTAGTGGCCGAAGCGAAAGCCCAAACGAGTGTAACACGTTTGGACTAAAAGCTCTGACTTGGAAGGTCGAGAGCAAAAGTGGAACTCCCAACAAAGTGCTCAAGGAGCGAGCACGAAGCGAGCAATAAGCAAGGCTCCAAAAAGAGACCCAAAAAGGACCAACAGATGACACATGGAAGTGTTCGAGATGGAATCCGAGACGGACCATAGTTGGAGTCCGAGATGGACCCGAAGTGGAGTCCGATATGGAGTCCGAAGTGGAGTCCGAGAGTGAGTCCGATATGGAGTCCGAGATGGACCCGAAGTGGAGTCCGAGGTGGACCGAGACGGAGTCCAAGATGGACCCGAGATGGAGTCCGAGATGGAGTCCGAGATGGACCCGAGATGGAGTCCAAGATGGAGTCCGAGGTGGACCGAGACGGAGTCCGAGATGGACCCGAGATGGAGTCCGAGATGGAGTCCGAGATGGAGTCCGAGGTGGACCGAGACGGAGTCCGAGATGGACCTGAGATGGAGTCCAAGATGGACCGAGACGGAGTCCGAGATGGAGTCCGAGATGGACCGAGACGGAGTCCGAGATGGAGTCCGAGATAGAGTCCGAGAAGGACCCAAGATGGAGTCCGAGGTCGAGACCGAGACCGGGACCGAGACCGAGACCGAGGCCAAGGCTGAGACCGAGCCCGAGCCCGAGTCCGAGTCCGAGTCCAAGTCCGAGTCCAAGTCCGAGTCTGAGTCCAAGTCCGAGTCCGAGTCCGAGTCCGAGTCCGAGTCTGAGAGGGTGAAAGCCCAAAGCGTTCGTTTCCCAGACCCTGGGGGGGTTTGGTGAGCTCCAAAAGTATAGTAAGGGGGAGGACTGCAGTGGAGCCAGTTTGGCCAGGAAAGGCCAGTTTGGCCCAGGAAGGCCAGACCCAGTGTTGGGTGATGAACTGACCACTAGGAAGTCCAAGACTAGAGTGAATACGGACCGACAAGCAGGGTAGCTTGGTGAAGTGTTCAAGAGCCGGCTCTAGTTCCCCCGGGAGATCGACTGGCCGATGCTCCCAATCCAAGTGTGGGTGGCACTACCTACTTGGATACCAGGCGTGGCTCAACGGAACCTCGCTCTAAGCCCATGGCTAGAGCACCCAAAGGCGGAAGGCGGGGAGAGTACCTAGGTGGCTCGCGTAAGGCCACGGTGTTCCGAAGTGTTGTCCCAAAGTCCCAGACTGTGGAAAGGAAAAGGAGCAGTCTTTTGGTGTGGTGGCCAAGGATACGGTCACGTGGTGAGGAAGTCCCAGAGGACCATGGGACTTAGTGGTCAGGCCTGTGGGCCTCAATCCAGTGGCAGTGTTGGCAAACACGGCCAAGGGCAGAAAGGGAATTAGTGGGGACAGACAGAGGGATATTAGGGGAGGCTGTTCCCCTTGTCGGTGGGCATCCTAAGGATGCTAAGGAGTGGATTTGGGATGACCACTCACGGATGGTTGGCTCAGTCTTGGAGAGACAAGACTATGTTGCAAGTGGTATTGGATTACTAGTGCGGCAAAGGTGATTAGGCATGGCCTTAGCATAACAGGCTGCTATGTCGATGGTACCTTTGCGATATATGTTGCGATATAGTAAGTCAATGTCATGAAAAGAAATACTCATTGTCAAGGAAGCCGTCATTGGGAAACCCAAACACTCTAGAACACCAGAAGGTGGTGTTTGATGTCACAAAGGGCAATAGATAAGGCCCAAGGGACTAAGTCCCTAGCAAATGATGGATAGAAGGTGCTATCCAAATGTCCAAGGTGGTGGAGATAGGAGAAGATTGTCTATTCAAATTGGACAAAGCCAAAAATGGAATTTTGGCAAGGCTAGCGATGGGCATGTAAAGGCCCATAAGCAACAACGTAATCTCGGTGTGTGGGATTATAGGGTGAGCATACCTGGATTGAGGAACCACTCCCTAGGCTATTGGGTAGGTTCATCCCTAAGAATACTTGCTAAGGTATGATAGAAAGTGCAAAGCTATCCTCTTGGTCGGGAGGAGAATGACCGAAGGAAAGGCGTGAAGCCAAAAAGCAAGAAGTAAGGGGGTAGAACAGAACCATAGGAATCGAATGGAATAACCAAGGTTGGTTATGCCAGCTGGGAGTGGAAAATCAAGTGGGGGCTTGAGGGTGTTGCTGCTAGCAACCGTGATGCCATGGAGAGTCTAAAATATGGAATTGTTCATGTTAGACTATATGGTAATTGCAAAAAGGGAGGCCTTAGCAAGCTAAGGGATAAAGTTCCTTCAAGGTTAAGATGATTCTAGGTTGCTAAGTACCTAGAAAGGCCAAGCGTAAATGGTTCAAGGAACGCGCGAAATCAGAGTGGCGCAACAGAAGCGTGGTCTTGAAGCTTGCCATGAGGCAAGGCTATCAAGGTTAGGGAAGTAGTTCCCGAGTGTTCAAAGAGAGGGCTTTGAACGAAAGTAAATGATCAAGGGCTTTCACGCTTGTGCAGGAACCATGTTACAGTGGTCAGATGACTTGCCAAAGCGAGTCAGGGGAACAAATACCCTAGTTGAAGGTGATAACTTCAAAAATGGTGGGCCATGGGGCCAAGCATGAAGGAGTCCATGCATAATCACAGACTTGTCAAGTGAGAGGACTTGGTAGTGTGGAGGAACTAGGTTCCTAAGCTGTGATCTATAGCGCGCTTTGAGTAAAAGTTAGTGCACCGGCGTGGAGAGTCACACCAGGCATCCTAGGGGATGCCATCCGTAGATGCATATACGGAGGTTGGGTTCGAGTCCCGACCCTCTAGTGCTTGGGTTTGAGTCCCAAATCACTAGGGCGTGGTGATGGTTTGGAATATGAGGACACTTATATTTTGGTGGTCATGGACTCTTAATGAAAAGATTGGCTTGGGCACACTGCCAAGTGGGGGATGCCCCGGAGTCGTGATGCACGGTTAGATTGCTTAGAGTGAAAGCTTGGCATATCTAACTTAAACACTTTGGTGCAAAAGGCACCACGGACGTGGTGAATGAGATGGGGACACCCAGTCTCAGTTGCTATGGATCCTTGGCCGGAAGGGCTAGCTTGGGCGCACCACCAAGTGTGGGGGATGCCCCCGGGGTCATAGTCAACAACTTAGTAAGATCTGGAAGACCTAATTCCTATTGGTAGACCTATTAAGGGGTCAAGATGAGATCACTAGGTGATCTTATGGCTAAACAAGGACAAGGTCTTTGTTTGGGTTAAGAAATAAGATTCTTCGTTCAAAGTGTTGATTTGAACTATTGATAAAGGTGTGGCTTGGTCAAGGTGACTAAGTGGGAAGGACGCATAAGGGAAATGAACTACTACAATACAATGGTATTATGAGTTCAAGAAAATAGTCTCCAGAGACAGGCCCATGGGTGGGTCACAAGGTTGGGCTAGGAAGAGAGCCTAGAACAATTGGGGAGACTTACTAGGGGTGAATACCCTAGTCTAGGCAAAGCAGATCCTTTGCTATGGAACCAAAAGAATACCTCCAGGAGGGAGGTAATGATCCTATGTTGCTTGGTGCAACAATCCAAGGATAGGAGCAAAAGACGAGTGCCCAAGATAGGGCCGTGGAATCCATTGGAAAGAATCCAAGTGGCAAAGTTAGCCAAGGAACACTAATGTGTTTGATGCTAACGGATTGCGGAAAAAGAAGTGGACTTCCAAGGATGGATTCCCAAGTGCTCCAATTTGGCAAAGGAAAGGCTCCAAGTGAGGGAGCAACTAAGGAGCCAAAAGATAGGGCCGTGGACAGCCCTAGCACAAATAATGATAAATGGAACGTAATGCCAATGGTGGCACAAAAATAGAAAAGAGGATGAGGGTGCCCTCGAGTAGAGAACTTCCTAGGAGGGGAAGTGGAGTTGCACAAAATGTGCAAGGCAAGGTGTTGGAGACACCTAGGAAATTGACTTCAAGAAGTCAAAAGTAAACGTTCCAAAGTGCAAAGGTAGATCAATGGAATCTATGACTACTCAAGAATGAGTAGTGGAATTGAGTTAGAGAGGGTGTCTCTAATGGGTTTAGCGAGAACTGAACCAATAAAAAGGAGCAACCCACCCCAGGTGGTCAAGTGAGTCTATAAGTTGGAGAGACTATCCTCCTTAGAGGATGGGCAAGGCATGGTGAGCCTTTGGTGCCAAACCATTGACGAATATGGAGAAGGCATGGTGAGCCTTCAATGTCAAACCATTGACAAATATTGGCTAGGTGCCAAGGATGGAAATGGTAATACATGCGGGTGTTACTTTATAAAATGGTTTACCGTTCGATGAGGACATCGAACTTCGTCTATGGGTGGTGGAGTTGTGAGACACAAAATCCCTAGGCCCCAAAGTGGAGCCGGAAAAGGTGCCACGTGGTAGTGGCCGAAGCAAAAGCCCAAACGAGTGTAACACGTTTGGACTAAAAGCTCTGACTTGGAAGGTCGAGAGCAGAAGTGGAACTCCCAACAAAGTGCTCAAGGAGCGAGCATGAGGCGAGCAATAAGCAAGGCTCCAAAAAGGGACCCAAAAAGGACCAACACATGACACATGGAAGTGTTCGAGATGGAATCCGAGACGGACCCTAGTTGGAGTCCGAGATGGACCTGAAGTGGAGTCTGATATGGAGTCCGAAGTGGAGTCCGAGATGGAGTCCGATATGGAGTCCGAGATGGACCTGAAGTGGAGTCTGAGGTGGACCGAGACGGAGTCCGAGATGGACCCGAGATGGAGTCCGAGATGGAGTCCGAGATGGACCCGAGATGGAGTCCGAGATGGAGTCCGAGGTGGACCGAGACGGAGTCCGAGATGGACCCGAGATGGAGTCCGAGATGGACCCGAGATGGAGTCCGAGATGGAGTCCGAGGTGGACCCGAGATGGAGTCCGAGATGGACCCGAGATGGAGTCCGAGATGGAGTCCGAGGTGGACCAAGATGGAGTCCGAGATGGACCCGAGATGGAGTCCAAGATGGACCAAGACGGAGTCCGAGATGGAGTCTGAGATGGACCGAGATGGAGTCCAAGATGGAGTCTGAGAAGGACCCGAGATGGAGTTTGAGGTCGAGACCGAGACCGGGACCGAGACCGAGACCGAGGCCAAGGCTGAGACCGAGCCCGAGCCCGAGTCCGAGTTCGAGTCTGAGTCCGAGTCTGAGTCCAAGTCCGAGTTCGAGTCTGAGAGGGTGAAAGCCCAAAGCGTTCGTCTCCCAGACCCTAGGGGGTTTGGTGAGCTCCAAAAGTATAGTAAGGGGGAGGACTGCAGTGGAGCCAGTTTGGCTAGGAAAGGCCAGTTTGGCCCAGGAAGGCCAGACCTAGTGTTGGGTGATGAACTGACCACTAGGAAGTCCAAGACTAGAGTGAATACGGACCGACAAGCGGGGTAGCTTGGTGAAGTGTTCAAGAGCCGGCTCTAGTTCCCCCTGGAGATCGACTAGCCGATGCTCCCAATCCAAGTGTGGGTGGCACTACCTACTTGGATACCAGGCGTGGCTCAACGGAACCTCGCTCTAAGCCCATGGCTAGAGCACCCAAAGGCGGAAAGCAGGGAGAGTACCCAGGTGGCTTGCGTAAGGCCACGGTGTTCCGAAGTGTTGTCCCAAAGTCCCAGACTGTGGAAAGGAAAAGGAGCAGTCTTTTGGTGTGGTGGCCAAGGATACGGTCACGTGGTGAGAAAGTCCCAGAGGACCATGGGACTTAGTGGTCAGGCCTGTGGGCCTCAATCCAGTGGCAGTGTTGGCAAACACGGCCAAGGGCAGAAAGGGACTTAGTGGGGACAGACAGAGGGATATTAAGGGAGGTTGTTCCCCTTGTTGGTGGGCATCCTAAGGATGCTAAGGAGTGGATCTGGGATGACCACTCACGGATAGTTGGCTCAGTCTTGGAGAGACAAGACTGTGTTGCAAGTGGTATTGGATTACCAGTGCGGCAAAGGTGATTGGGCATGGCCTTAGCGTAACAGGCTGCTATGTCGGTGGTACTTTTGAGTATCGGTCATGGGATCAAACACGTGGAGCACTTGGACCAGATTCAAGGGTGGAGTATCATGGATGCCACTCTTGGGGCTAGCAAGTCCCAAGTCCGGAATTGGACTTATGGAGGTTGTGAATGAGACTCCTCCAAGTGGTCAGAGGTGTGGTTAAGTGACTAAAGTAGAATGGAAAATTTAGTCGCTTACAATTCCCAACACTAGCAAGTGCAAGTCAACATCATGAGTTTCTCATCACCGTGTCAAGTATGCTTGACTTAATGATAACTTAGGATTTCCTTCCTTAGTGCCCTTCCGGTCTAAGTGCACATGTGCTGACCAGTTTCTCAACTAGCTTGGGCAGAGACCATAAAGAGAACCAGCAGTACCGACCTCCTGCCATCGTGGCAGTAAGGTGAGAGTGTCCGTAAGTACTAGCCAACAAGTATCTTTCGATACCCGAAGTCACATTTGAGACATTTGTCCACCTCAAAGGGAAGTTTAGGAAGGCCCCTATGTTGGCATTACCAAATTTTGGTAAGGATTTTGAGGTAGAAACGGATATTGTAGACTTTGCGTTGGGTGCAGTGTTGAAGCAAGACAACCATCCAGTAGCATTCTTCTCGAAGAAGTTGGACAAGCCTCAGCAAAAGTGGCCTGCCCACGAGAAGGAATTGTTTGCGGTGGTTAAGGCGCTAAAGGAGTGGAGACACTACCTTGGGAGACATTTCAAGGTTTACACAGATAATGTGGCAACGAAACACTTCTTGTCACAGCCCGACCTAAGAGAGAAATAGGGTCAGTGGGCCAATGTTTTGGCTGAGTTTGATTGCAAGATTCTGTACAAGCCTGGGAAGAGCAACATCGTGGCAGATGCTCTAAGTCAAAAAGCGAGCTTGAAGTTGGTGATATCTAGCGTGACAACAACCTTTTAGGATAATGTGCAGACAACATATGAGAATAATGGTCTAGCACAAGAAGTATTTTTAAGGAATCTTGAGGTGCGAGAAGCTCACCAGAGAGGTGAACTGCCAATGGAAGAGAAAACAGGTTATACGGAATGCAATGGACTCATATATTATAAACAAACAAAGGTGTATGTTCTAGAAGGGGAACTAAGGAAAGTAGCCTTAGAAGAGTGTCATGATAGACCTTTTGCAGGACACGGCAGAGTGCCCAAGATGATGGGCTTACTCAAGAGGAAGTACACAAGTGGTTCGAGTGCAGGGAAGGCTAGAGGAGATCATCTCAAATCTGGATAAGATCTTCACCAATAGGTTCTAGAGAACTCTCTTAGAACAGTATCACACCAAGTTGAAGTTTAGCACAACCTATCACCCACAGACAAGTATTGGGTATTAAGTCAAGTTGGATGGCACTAACACTTCTTGACAGATGGACAAATGGAAAGGTTGAATAGGCAGCTGGAGGATTATTTGTGATGCTATATCTGTGGAGACCAGACTAATTGGGTAAGTCATTTAAGACTCGCGGAAATGTGCTATAACAACTCACCACACTCGAGTATCGGGTTGAGTCTATGGGAAGTCATCAATGGGCAGGATATTGAAAGTCCTGTGGAACTCGGCGTGGCCGAGTATCATGGAGACTTACCCGTAGTGGAGGCATTCACAACAGAAAGACTCAACATTTAGAATCTAGTGAGGGATTCCTTAGAACGGGCTCAACAAAGGCAAACCAAGTACGTGAACTAAAACCGCCAGGATGTAGAGTTCCAAGCTAGGGAGAAGGTGTGGCTGAACACCAAGAACCTCAGGCTACCATGTGGGATCAGCCGGAAGTTGACCCAAAAGTAAAAATGGATGTATTCCTGGAAATGAATTGATCTTGAGTTCCTTAAGCAGGTTCATGGGGCCTTACGAGATTGAGGCACGAATCGGTCAAGTGGCTTACCGTCTTCGACTTCCTCGAGAGATGGGGAACATGCACCCAGTGTTCCATGTGAACCTACTTAAGGTGTACTTTGAGGATCTGTTTCACAAGGACCAAGTAAGATATATTTATCATCTTGAAAAACCCATTTATATAAATTTCATTCTATTGCCGCTATCCACATCCCTTGGAGCTGCAATATGCAAATTCTAAGTAATTCATAATGTCCAGAAGTCCTAAATCCGCACCTCTCAAAAGTATTCATTGATTTATTTTTTTGTGCATATATTTTATAAAGGTTATTGTTATTGTAAGTGGACTATGCATATTTAAGAAAATCATATAAATTTTTATATAGAACTTGACCTAAACTATAATATTAATATAAAATAAATAGATTATAATACTATAGAATGGAATATGTAAAGAATCGTGGCAAAAAGTTTTGAGAGATTTCCTTCATAGTGGGTTTAATATTCTTCAGACTTGTTGAGAAGCTAATTTTTCTTTTTTGTGGATAAAATTCTTGTTAATTAAAGCATATGACTATTGATTAAAATTAGTTATAAGACACTATTAAGAAATATTAAGAATAAATATATGAAATAACATTATTATATTCAAAGTAAGACCTAAACTTCATAGCAGAGAATTGTATTAAGGATGAGAGCTTTAAACGCATTGTTAATCCATCAGAAATGAATGTCCAAAGTTTGTCACAGTAACTGACAAAAAAGTAGTGAAGTTAACGTATACAAAGAAATTGAAGTTGTGCAGCTGGAGTTTGTTAATTTTTGAAGTGTCATTACAATTAGTTAGTGAATATGAATAATAAATTACTGACACTAAATAATATAATGAAATTTTAATACAAAATTATATATTCATCTTGATTAGATTTCATTACTTTCAGTTTTACCTAGCTATTTAGTTTTCTTAATTCTTTATCCTTTATTTCCTCATCTTTCAAATGCCAATATTTTTGGAGAAAACATTATTATGATAAATAACTCTTCAAGAGAGTAATTGCAAAAGGTATATTTTTTCACTTTTTAAATTAATACACATAAAAAAATAAATTTGCAATACAAATCCATGAAGCCCTGTCAGGATTAAAGATTTTCACTGAAGAAAATGAGAGTCTGTGAATTCATTATGGTCATAACAACCATTGCCTTACACTAAGAGTAGAATGTATCATACCATAATTTTCTCACTAAATATAAATATACAGATGTATGAAAACAATTAATGTTTATAAATCATTGTTTGGAAAACATAAAATTACTCATAAAAGTTCTCTATATAACTGGTTTTAAGCATGGAAAACTTTTAAGCAATGAGATCATATGAGTCTAAAATATTTTGAAAACTGAACATCAATTATAAACATAATTATAATTTTGAATTATTAGTTTATTAATTAAAACCATAGATGTAGAGTTTTATCATATACATAATAGTATTAACATATTTTATTATGATAATATATTTTTACTAATATAATATCATTTTGGACATATTATATATATAAGGTTAATTTCTTTTGTATTTGCATTTCTAAAAATTATACTATTTTGTATCATATTTATCATTTATAAGTGTTATTATTTTCATTTAATTGAATCTACTTCATGATTATCTTGTACTATCAATAAGATTGTTCAAACCTAGATTTTAAAGAACATAAAACTAAAAATTATAAAATAAGATCCAACATAATACTATATATATGAATAATTCGATTATATTTTATATTGCAAGAACCACTATATTTTAATGTTTATAAATACTTGTGACTCAAAAATTAAATTACTTAAAAAATGTCTCTATATAACTGTCTTTAAAGATGGAAAACTTTCAAGAAATGAAACCATATGGAGCATCAATTGCAAACATTATTAAATTATTAAATTATTAAGTTATTAATTAAAAAATAGATTAACACATGGTCATGTACATAATAATATTAATATATTCTATATATGATATTGTATTTATCAAAATATATTAATATTGTGAATATAAAAAAATAAGGTTTATTTTTTTGTATTTGCATTTCCAGAAAATATACTTTTTTTAATCAATCTTATGATTTATGAGTAAAGTTTTTTTTTCTCATTTTATCAACTCTACTTCATTATTCTCTTGTATTATAAATTATATTTTAAAAATCTAGATATTAAATAACATAAAACTAAAAATTTTAAAATTTCATCTAACATACTACTATATCCTTGAAAAGTTGAAAATATGGTATTGCAAGAACTTCTGCTTTCTTCTAGCTGTAAGAATTTTTTTTCTTTATTAATACTATAGAATACCATTATCTAGATAAAATATAAATATGAAATCTATATTCAGGGTAAATTAGAAAAATGAAACATAATTTCATCTGGGATTTATATTATAGATAACATGGATGTTGTGGAAAATGCTAATCTTGAAGTCAAAAAATTATGTATAAAATTATTCTGACTTTTAAAGATATTAAAAATAATTATATTTTGAGATATCCTCAAGAATGTTTTGTTTCATATATATATATATATATATATATATATATATATATATATATATATATATAATCACTCTTTTTATTTTTATTATTGCATATATAAAATAGTGATTATTAGTGATATTATTAGTATTTTCTGAACACTATAGTGGTGAATGATATAATAGAGTTTCTTTGCTTAAAAGAAGAAGTAAACCTGTATTGTCATAGAAGTGTGAAAATGTCAGCATGGGTGACAAAATTCCATTTTGTTTTGGTACTGCTCTAATCCCAATTTCCAAAGTATGTCATTAATATTACCGTAATAGTAATATAACTATTCAGTAGCTACATTATCAATAATTAAAAAGCTGTATTATTTGAATTTATTAAGATTATTGTGAAATTTTTAAAAAAAATTTACATCATCATTTAAATTTATCA
>NW_003314389.1:387365-391841 GCF_000143415.4 Selaginella moellendorffii
CATACATATGCATGAGTTTTTCCTTTATTGTTTTTCAATCTCTTTCTCTTTCTTGAGCAACTATGGCAGTGCTTTCCAGAACTTACACACTTATGGCGGATACAGCATTCTTCCCTGCATTGATTCTGTTATTTCCTACATCTTTGAAGATAACAGCACAAGATGATAATTTGATAACATCACTTGATATCAAATCAAAATCTGGATTTGATCATTTGTAATCTGGATCTATAATACAGCACACTTAGGGATGGACGGTTTCCTGTGGAAGTCTGCAAGAACAAGGTAACTGTAGAGTTGCAAGGAAAGAACCTTCAGGAACTTACTCTATGAGGAATCAAATAATCCAGAACACCTTCTGCTCGAGGTTCCTCGGGGATATGAAGAAAGAAACATTTAGACCATGAAAGAACATGAGAGATTCCTTACTGACCATGCCATAAGCAAATACGTCTGCTTGGGCATATACTCGTCATTTGTTATGAAAATTTACTGACAATCTCATCTGAATGAACCGTCAGCCTGTGGTAACGAGAGTAATAACAATTGTCTTACTTCTCAAAATCACTGATTGCTGTGTTTTGATGATTCCAATGAAGTCGCACGGAACAACTTGATGTTTGTTACTATCTGAAATTACTGAGCTCCTTCACCAAGGCGCAAAAATGCAGAAAAGCGAAAGTGTTGAGGCTGATATTGTCATTAAACTTGTTTTCTTATGAACACAAGAATGCCATTCACAGTCTGTGAATATTGTGTTCTCGGTTTCAGTAATGTGTTGAAAGTAATTTCTGGCAACTTTCTCCACCGGTTCAAATGCAAGATGGATAATTCCGCTCTCTCTATCTGTTGCAGCAGTAATAAAGATCTGTAATTGATAAAGCATTGATACCTTGTCCAAAATTACTCAAAACTTTGTTACCATAACCGTAATTTTCCAGCCAGATTTTACATTGCCAACTTGGATCCTGCCTCTGTTGAGACCTGTGGTACTCAAGAGGGAACTTGGCAACCTCTTCAGGAATTTTCTCCACTTCTTGGCTTTTACAAGGAAATCAATACCATTGCAAGGCTTCTGGTTGAAAAGTATGATTCCTTTCTGCATAGTGTAAAAAGCTTGTAATTGAATGCCCAGTCCTTCATAGGTGTATAAGGCGGAAAAGTTACAGAAGAAATTCGCAGCACGGGGGCTCTCTTACAATGAAGCAGGGATAGAGATTACCTGGCATTGAAGTAGACATTCCCACTTCATGAAGCGGACACTCTAAGCATATCCATGGCAGGAGATATTGCTACAGAAGTCGGTGATGAGACCACTGAACCATTAGAATCAGAAACAGATCAAGCATCAACTGAAAGTGCAGTCAAAGACGTGTTCACAACCTTGAGCTTCACAATTGCTCGCAAAGACATTTCTAGCAATGAAACTATAACTTCGATATTATGTCCTGCAGAAATAAGTTTCTTGCCAATAAGGTCCTGTCCGCAGAAAAATCCAGATTTTTTAAAAAAGAAAACCGATGAATGACATGATCACCTGCGTCGCATTGAAGGCACGTTTTAAATATTTCAACATCCAGGCAAGTATCACTAATCCGCATAGTGGAAGCTAGCAAGCAAAGAAACCACAGTTTGTCTGACCTGATAAAAAAATTGGGCCAGTGCAAAACCTCCTAGACGACCTTTCCCAGTCCCAACAGTAATGTGCAAAAGAACAACTTCCTCTCCAATCTGGAAGAAGCAAGTAATCAGATTTGAATGAAAGGATATGAATTTCAGTACCTTCAAATCAGGGGTGATTATGAGTGTAATGTCTGGACAAGTCACATACGACTAATGACGAGATTCCCAGGTGCCTTGACAGTTTCACCACCTGCTTGAGCAGCCATTGACAACCTGTCCTTTCCACCTTCTATTGCAACCTCAAGCTCGATCATAGTGTCACGAAGAGCAACAGCAGGATTGTACATATATGTCGGAATGAAGTTCAACCTGCAAAGTTAAACAGATCATAAGGTGTGTAAACACAATTAAGATGAGACTACCTTAGCCCAAACAAGATTCGTCAAACCTTCTCCAAGCGCCAGCCTAGCCATAGCTGCAGGATTCAGCAATCCCTGCAAATTGTCTTCAGAAAAAAGTAAAGAATTTTCAATCTACCTTAAACTTCTGTGAGAGAACAAGAAGAATGGTGATATCCACACACACACACACACAGAGATTGCAGCTCTCAATCTGCCCGATCACCCTAAAACATTTCACTCGATTTAGAGCGTCATTAATTGAAGTGTTGGCACCCTTTTGGCATATGATCTATGCCATCTATTTTGAAGTATTTCAATTTGAACTGTTAGATTATAAGCATATTCATAAATAATATTCCCAAAATGGAATAAAAGACGCCAGATGCCATATATGCCAATAGCACTTTTAAATAAGGAAGTACTAGCAAAAGTCCCAGCTACACTGGGAACATCATGTTCATTTCTGATATTTTATTAATTCATAAGAGTTATAATAGTAATTGTAATTGTTAACATAATCATAATTATAAGATATATATAGTTAAACATAACATAATATTTATATTAAAAATCCTTTCTAAAATTGAATCTATCACCAACACACATCATAAATAAAACTCATTATATTATATCATATTTAAAACTGATTGTTGAGTGAAGTCTTGAATATTCTATAAATGGAATTGCTCACTGCGGGATCCCATGGCCAGATGAGTCATTTAGAGATTGAGGTTTGATAACTAACCTTTTTTTTTATTTGAAATCTTTATACAATTGACAGAGGGACTGATAAAGTGTCCAGCAATACCAACCTCCTGCCATCATGGTAATAAAGAAAGAATATCCAAAAGGACAGCTAACAAGTAACTTTCGATACACAAAATCACATTTGCAACACTTGATCTTTGACTCCATCTTGGACTCCTTTTAAGACTCCACAATAAACTTGATCCCAACACTTCCATGTGACAATTGCCATGTATTAGTCTTTCTTGTGTTCCTCTTTCGAGACACATTCATGGATCACTTTGTGTTCATTCCTTGAGCACTTATAATTTGGTATCAAAGTAGTTCCTTAATCTTACTTTATCAATGATCAAGTTTATCACCACTTAATATTTATATTTGAAAGTCCTAAAAGTGGGACTAGACTAAAGAGTAGGATGTTAGGAGAGTGTGGCTCTCCACTTTGGTTTATACATGAACTTATAGGAATTGTGATCAATAGAAGAAAGGCCCAATAAAATAATGACTTTGGTATTTTTATAAATATAGAAGCTTTTCCATAAGGAGTAGAGCAGAATTAGGTAAAGATGGCTTGATTAGTTGTGGTAAGTAATTATAATTGGGATCACTTGAAGCAAAGGGACTCAAAAACCATAAAGGAGTCATAGGATTTATTTATGAATTTTAGGCTTCAGTTTATCAACATGATAGTCAAAATATGGCTAAGGACACAGGTCTTCTGAGTTGTATCTTGAGCTACCTCTTATAAATGCTAAAAGATTGATGGATGAATTATCATTCTTATGATGCAGAAGGATTGTTTTAAGAGGTGAAAGTAGACACTTGCAAAGATGGTCCTTATGGATAGAATATGAATACAAAAAGTTGCAAAGAGATATAATATATAAAATGTAAAAATAAAATGTAAAGAAAGATAGAATACAAATAACATATTATAATAAACTGATTTTTCATATTTATTAATTAAAAGAAACTCTTTCTATACATTTTTAATATATAAAAATTGTGTTGAGTCTATGCATGAAATGGAAGCCCATGTTACTAATATATTAGAAACTATTATTTAGAGGATTTCTTTATTGCACTATATGAAAAAAAAATTTGTCTGCTCACATTCAAGCATAAAGTGATTGTTAATTATTAGTGTACATTTTTTATGTATTTAGAGAAAGGAGTGCTTCATCAAACAGAAAAACAATAACTTGGTCTATAAGAAAAGACTATATTTATTTGGAAAGAGTATGACTTATATGAAAAAAATATTTCCAAGAGTATTCTAGTTTTTTTTATCAGGGAGATTAAGGTAGGTTATGACTTAATAAAAATGTGGTTTATCTTTTAAAAAATCTACAAAAAAGTGCTTATCCATTAGATTTCATGAAAGGGCATTATGCAGGAAACATTGAGTGAAAGTGAAGTTATTGCTCTTGATATGATAATTTTTTGAAGTTTCTTTTTGTAGCCTCCTGTAAGGAACTCTTAGTTTGTCTGACTTTGATACTTATGTTAGCACTTGGGCTCTTAGTGTTCTAGAGGATTCTCGGTTTCTTGTTCTCAACATGAGACTCCTCAAGCCAATTCCACCATCAAAAACCCACATTATGCAAAACCATTAGAATAATCACTAAAGCCTTTGCATCTGGAGTTCTTTTGATAGCCAAAAACGTCACTCATTCATGCCACCATCACCAAAAAAGGTAGAATC
>NW_003314389.1:409347-425153 GCF_000143415.4 Selaginella moellendorffii
GGGGGGTGAGTGTAACGCATATGATCATGGGATGAGATTTGGATATAATGTCACCGTGGATCGTTGGAACCTTGGGGGATAAATGGGGATAAAATAGCTACTAAGGGCTTTCTCATCAAGCAATATTCCCTTTTCTAGTTGGCTTAAGGGGAGAGAGATAAAGTGCGTTACATAGTGCCACCAAGATTTGGCATAATTGGTGAGATGTGCAAGTAAGCTTCATACAATCATCTACGTCCACTACTATGAAATAGTTTTCCATATCATAAAACAAGTCTTTCAAAACTTGATAGTCCCACATACCTTTGAAATTAGGTGGTTTTGGGGGCTTAAACTTTAAAATTCATGAAATTAGGGGGTGGTTGCAGAATTTTATCATTCTCAGAACTTGAGAGGTCTCTAGTTGTTTAGGTTTAATTGCTTTAACTACCTCAATTTTTTTCTTCCTCTTTTTATTCTCCTTGTTTTGATTTGTAAACTTTCTTTTGCAAATTCTGAATCTCAGTATCTTGAGCTATATGCATAGTGTAGCCTTTTTCCCAAGTTCTTCCTCTTTTGACTCAACCTCAGCCTCTTTTGTAGCATCTTTAGTAGGAGTTTCCTTTTATAATTTGCTCATCTAGAGGTTTCAGTGTCATTAGTGTGGTTCTATTTTGCCATTTCATCATTTACTCTATCAATAAATGAATATGCATACAACATTTTTAGAAAATGGTGTATGCTTTGGCACTTTGGACTTTCACCCCATTCCCAAGAGTTAGTCTTTATGACACAAAACTTACTAAATATAGAATAGTATTAGATCACAAATCTGGATGTAAGAACAATGCTATGATATTCATGACACTCTACATTCTATAGATATGCCTCACTGATAAATCTAGATATGTACTATAAATAGTATGTGGACTGAATGAGATTAATATATAGGATATGATAGTATAGCTGTCATGAATGTGATTGCAAGTATAAAAAATTACTTGTTAGCTAGTCTTTTTGGATATTCTTTCTTTATTGCCATGATAGCAAAAGGTTGGTATTTACTTTACTACTATGATTTAGATCAAAACTCTAATTTCATGATCTACAATTGTGTAAAAGATCAAAAACTCCAATTTATGTCTTATGGATATGGTAAACTATCATATACTTATATTGAGGGACTAGGCTCAACATCATAAGGGTTTTGTAAGGAGCCAACTCCTCGAGGTATTGTAGGCTAAAGGATCCCTAAAACCATGACTGGAATGATAAAGAGTTCATCGAATGAGACTAAGTCTGAGATTGAGTTTGAGACCAAGTCTAAGACCATGTTCTAGATCGAGTATGAAGTTTGAGATCAGGTACGAGACCAAGTCCAAGGTCGAGTCTGAGGCCCAATATGGGGTCGAGTCCAAGGCCCAATTCGAGGTTGAATCTGAGATCGAGTTCAAGATCGCCAAGATTGAGACTAAGTCTGAATATTGATTATGAGGCTCAAAAGCTCAAAGCGATCATCTTCTAAAGGGGTGTTGTAAGTGACTAAATTTTCCGTTCTATTTTAATCACTTAACCACACTTCCGACCACTTAGAGGTGTTTCACTCACAACCTTCATAAATTCTATTTCGGACTTAGGGACTTACTAGCCTCATGAATGGCACTTATACCACTCAGCCTTTGCACTTAGTCCAAGTGCCCCATGTGTTTGATCCCATAATTGACAATTTAAAGGTATTACCGACATATTAGCCTACCCTTGTTTCATTAGTAGTCCTAGACTACCTATGCTATAATCCTATTTCTCAAAAACTAAGCCATCCATCCATAAATGGTCATCCTAGGACCTCTCTTTGGCATCCTTAGGATGCTCAGAGATATAGAGAACAACTTTCCCCAATATCCCTTTTTCTATCCCCACCAAGTCCTCCATGGCCATGCTTGCCAACACTACCACTAGGTCAAGGCCCGAAGGCCCAACAACTAAGTCCCACTAACCTCTAAGACCTCACTATGTGACTATATCCTTAGTCACTCCACAAGATGGCTACTCTTTTGCTTTTCCTCTATCCGGGACTTTGGGATGACATTTTGAAACACCGTAGCCCTACACGAGCCTCGTGGGTACTCTCCCCACATTCTGCCTTTGGGTGCCTTAGCCATGTGGCTAGAGTGAAGTTCTGATGAGCCACACCAAGTATCCAAATAGGTAGTGCCACCCACACTTGGATTGGGAGCATCAACCGTTCGATCTCCTAAGGGAGCTAGAGCCGGCTCTTTAACACTTCACCAAGCTACCCCACTTGTTTATCCATATTCACTCTAGCCTTGGAATCCTTAATGGTTATATCATCACCCAACATGTGGGTATACCTTTTCTTGGTCACACTAGGTTTTCCTAGCTAAACTAGCTCTACTAGAGTCCTCCCCCTACTATCCTTTTGGAGCTCACCAAACCCCCTAGGGTATAGAAGACGATTGCTTTGGGCTTTCACCCTCGGACTTGGACTCGGACTCGGACTTGGATTTGGTCTTGGACTCGGTCTCGGTCTTGGTCTCTCTCTTGACCTCAATCTTAGACTCTATCTCAAGACCATCTTGGACTCAACCTTGGACTCCATCTTAGGTCCATCTCGAACTCCATCTCAGGTCCATTTTAGACTCCATCTCGGGTACATCTCAAATTCCATCTTGGGTCCATGTCGGACTCTATCTTGGGTCCATCTTAGACTCCATCTTGGGCCCATCACAGACTCCATCTTGGATCCATCTTAGGTCCATCTCCAACTCTATCTTTGATCCATCTCTGATCCATCTCAGACTCCATTTCGGACTCTTTCAAGGACTCGTTCTTGGACTCCTTCTCAGACTCCTGTTTAGACTCATTCCTAACACTTCCATGTGTCATGACACTTGCCATGTGTTAATCTTTCTTGCCACGACACTTGCCATATGTCCCCTTTTAGAGATTCATTCACTAATTGCTTTGTGCTTATCCTTGAGCACTTCATTGAGAGTTCCACTCCCTTTTGACTTTCCAAGTCAAAGCCTTTGGTCCAAACATGTTATGCTTGTTGGACTTTCACTTTGACCACTACCATATGGTACCCTTTCGACTCCATTTTGGGGCTTAAAGATTTGTATCTCATAGGTGTAAGTGACTTAATTTTCCATTCTACTTTAGTCACTTAAGTACATCTATAACTAGTTGGAGGAGTCTCACTTGCAACCTCCATAATTCCTTTTCCCAACTTGGGGACATGCTAGCTTCGTGCATGACATCTATGCCACTTAGCCTTTGTACTTAGTCTAAGTACTCCACATGTCCAATCCTATGATAGACACCTAAAGATACTACTGATATGTCAGTCCATTATACTAAAGCTATGTCCATTCATCTTTGTCTTGTGAGTAGTTTAAAACTACCTATACCATAGTGTCGTCTCTCAAAGATTGGGCCATCTGTCCATGAGTGGTCCTCCCATGACTAGATCTTAGGATGCCTAGACACATGGGGAACACCCTTCCCCAATATCCCTTCTTTGGTCCCCACTAAGTCCCTTTCCATCCACAGTTGTACTTGTTGTAAATGTAACTTTGGGTATTGAAAGTTACCTGTTGGCTAATCCTTTAAGATATTTTTTCCTTATTGCCACAATGGCAGGAGGTCCATATTGTTGGATCTTTTATTAATCTCCACCTAAGCTAGTTAAGAAACTGGTCATCACATGTGCATTTAGACTAGAAGGCCACTAAGGAAGAAAATCCTAAGTTGTCATTTAGTCAAGTATACTTGACACGGTGATGAGAAATTCATAATGTTGACTTGCACTTGCTAGTGTTAGGAACCCCCACAATATTGAAATTGGTCCCTCAATATTCACTAGATGATACCTTACTGTGTCTACCAAACACCTTCACTATTATGCCCATTATGTTAATCTCATTTCGATCCCAAATACTATTTATGGAAAGTGTCTAGATTTTCCCATTTAGCATATTTATGGAATGTAAAGATTGTCCTAAACACAATGGATTTTGTACCATATCCAAATTTGCAATCTAGGGACATTCTATATTTAGTGAGTTTTGAGCTTGTCCTAGAGACTAACTCTTGGTACTAAGGGAGGCTTGGGGTGAAAGCCCAAAATATGTGTTCCTCAAGGGGGAGGGGGTGGGGGGGGGTGGGGGGGCTATACATATCTGTGACAAATATCTTCTTTGCCATAAATGCATTCACATACTCTTGAATGGTTTCAGTTTGCTTTAGCTTACTCAACTCATCCCTTAGGTGCAGAGTACGATTTGAAGGAACGTAAGTCGCACAAATCCTCACCTTCATCATTACCTAAGTGGCCACTGGTTCTTCGTTGGCCTTTATTATTCTCCACCAAGACTTGGCATTATCTGCCAATTATGGTTTTGCATATGGGTGTCGCGAATGTGACTTCAGGTATCGAAAGTTACCTGTCGGCCAGTCCTTACGGACACTCTTACCTTACTGCCACGATGGCAGGAGGTTAGTATTGCTGGACCCTTTATTAGTCCCTTTTGTTCAAGTGTTAGTAAACTGGACTTTGCATCTGTACTTGGCCGGATGAGCATAAGGAAGGAATTCCTAAGTGTCTATTTAGCTGAGCATACTCGGCCCGGCTTGTTAGTTCTCTTTTGCTCTGTCTTGCACTGGCTTGACAAGAACCCTCGCACATTGAGATTGGTCCCTCAATATCGCTACATGATAGCTTACCGTGTCTGCCAAACACCCTCGCTATCATGCCCTTTGTGTTAGTCTCATTTTGGTCCCAAATGCTATTTATGGAAAGTGTCTAGATTCGCTCATTTGGCATATCTACGGAATGTAGAGGTCGGCCTGAACACAATGGTGTTCGTCCCGTGTCCAAATTCGCAATCTAAAGACATTCCATATTTAGTAAGTTTCAAGCTTGTTCTAGAGACTAACTCCTGATACTAAGGGAGGCTTAGGGTGAAAGCCCAAAGCGTGTGTTCCTCAAGGGGGGGGGGGGGGGGGGGGGCTATGGGGGGTTCCAAATGTATAGTAGGGATAGTGGGTAGGTCGGGCATGGCCGACCAACCTGAGGCATAGTCTAGCTCTCGCTTGCGTGCTTGTCCTTGTTCTGCATCCGGCTTGGGTCTAAGCCCAAGTTCCATTCCATGCTAGTTGGTGGAGTACCCATATCCTTGCGTTAGGCCACCGGTATGCCGAAATAGCGCCAGACTCCGTTTGGCTCCGTTTTGTGTGCTAGTCCTGGCATTGGGATGCTGGTTGCTCCAGGACTGTTCCAAGTCGCTCCGGGCCCCTGTCCCTTCGCTCTTTGGGCTATATGCTCGGGAGTTGCTCCGTGGTCCGGTTCCATCACTCCTTGGTGTCACGCTTGGGAGTTTGGCACCGTTCCTTCGTTCAGTGGCCCAAGGCCCTGAACCTCGGGTTCCTATGGACACGTGGCACGGACACGTGGTATGTGACACATGGCATCTGTCACGTGGCACAAAGAGGGTTTAGGTTCCGCTTCGTGGTGTTATCCTATGGTAAATCACCATAGGATAAAGGGTCAAAACCACGTGCGCTACATTTGGTATCAGAGGATGAGTCTCAGCGAGTACTATTCAATGAGATTGGGCAACTAGTCTCGTTGCATATGCAAAGATGAAAACGATGATCCGAGTGGGTACACGTTTTGGTGCAAAGACTTCGCAATCGTTCCTTGGGTATGGATTTGGTTACCTTCTTGTACCGTAATTATGTGAGCTTGCGCTTGGGCTCACAGGGTGGTTTGGAGATGTTCCGTTTGCACGAGTTTGAGCTTGAGTTCGTGAGTGAGGCACATTAGCAACTCGAGGTTACACTTTGAGTTGGCAGGATTAATGTTAGCCTATCGTTGGTTCTGTGAGTTGTTCCATGTACCATGGGTGAAAGTAAACTTTCCCTGGGTTTGCTATGAGTGGCAAATAGGCTGGTCAGCTGTTTAGCACGGCACTAGTGAATCCTTCCTAGGCATGATTATAAGTGGATCAATCAAGACTACAGGGATTAGTCTATTGGTTCAAGTAGTCATGGCCGTGCTTTCTCATAAACTTTTCTTTGGTTGAACTGAAGGCAGTGCGAAAGCAAGCTTGAGGTTTGGTCAAAAGATGAGACCGAAAAGAGAGTCATCGGGGACGGAGGATCAAATACGTAAATCATTTTCTCTTCTTGGAGAGATGATCTGCAACGAGGTGTTAACTCATTACTTGTGTTCACATCATGCAATCAAGAGTCTCTATCTTGATGCATGTTGGAAGTGATGGTCTTACAAATGGTGAGTTGTGGAATGGATAGCGGTGAAACGTTATACCATTTTGTCTAGGCTTGCTATAGAAGACTGGGGTTGCAATGCTCAATTCTTTTCCGGGGAACCTTGTTATTGCTCCTTGTGTAGCTTAGTGTTGGATTAGTTTTGAGATTGGTCGGAAAGAGAGTGGCATGAGCTTGTCTGTGTTGTGAACAAAAGTTAGTGGTGTTGGGTGTCGTAAACCTCTATTGGTGAAGTGTGGCATTTATGTTGCATTTTGTCGAATCGAGTTAGCACTTGATATTCACATAAACCTTTGTAGTAGTGACATAGGCATTGCTCATAGTGTTGCTTGATTGATGATCAAGTCATTGTGATTTATATCATATCCATGTGATAGTGAGCAATGTGTTTACGAAGTTGCTTGGATAAACGATGATCAACCCTCAAAGTGGTTGATGGAGAAGCTAGTCTACTTGCACGAAGTAGCATTGTAATAGCTTTGACTGGATTCTCAATAGTGGTCCATTATGCTAAGCTTAAGTTGGTACCTTGTTTCCTTGAGGGTTTGCCCATAAGGTGTTGGGAATGGGTTGTAGCATTCATTTGTTATAGCTCATCTGTTGATCCGTTAGCACTTGGAGTAGATTATTGGATGGAGAAGGTGTGAGGTTGACGCATTGACATTGCTAGCACTTGTGTTAGTGGAAGTGGCATTGTTATTTCGAGTGATGAGGAAGTTTTCCTTGGACCTTGATTTTCTATGTCATTTTTCTTGTTAGTGTTTTGGCTTCACATTGGATCTTGAAGGTGATTGAAGAAGAGTGTTAGTGCAATGTGGATATCTGAAGATGTGGTCTTTGTGAGCAAGCCTTGGATGTTCATTTTGCACTTTGCGGATGTCGGTGTTGAATATCGGTTAGATGGGTAAAGATGTTCGATGCTTAAGCATGCTATGGATCATAAGAATCTGCGTTGAGGTGAACCTATGTGAAGTTGTTTGTAGGAGGAAGTTGGTTGAGTCTTGAAAGTTTGCAATCCTGGACTAAGAGTCATTCTTTCTCTAGGATGGAAATTTTCCACAAATTTTCTTAGACTTCCCCAATGGCTGATCTGTTGATCACTTTGCCGAAAACCATTCCATTTTTCGTAAGCCAGTACAAACTAGTGAAGGGGTTCGAGTTAACCTTGGTTAACTTAGACCTTAGTATATAGTTTGTATGATGCGACTCGAAAGGGATGCTGACTTTTGGGGCTAAAGCAATTGAGTTGGATAGAGTTTGGAGTTAGTGTAGAAAAGTGGCCGTTGCACTTTTCTAAGAAGGGTGACTCTTGTGCCTTTCTTTTGTAGCATTATGCTCGGTGGCAGGTTGCACCTTGCATTTCGCTAAGACTCTATGAGAGTAGTGAGCTCTCACTGATCTTGACTTAGTCTTGGTAGCCCTGCACCTTGGCTGAGGATGGTGATGTCCAACTTAGTTGTTTGAGGTTGAGATGTTGGTACCCATACTATAGCTTTGTCTATGAGGAGGTTGTGTACCGATATGAGTCCATCTCATGGTCTTCACTTTAGTTTCGACTGAGTGTTGATCATGCATAGCTAGCCTCTTCAAGGCATGCTTAGAGCTATTGACTAGACGTGTTGGTGAGCTTATTATGGTTGAGTTGGATTCGAGTGGTCATTTAGTTTGTGCTTGTCTATGAACTTTTATCTCGTACCTAGGGTATCACGTTCATATTGGGCAAGTATATAACTTGATGACAAGAGTTGGTGTTTGAGTCTTGTGAACGCAAGTTGAGGAGTGATTGTTAGTTGCTTTGCGACTAGTGATTACTTGTAAACTTCATCAAGGACGTTGACACTTGCTTTGCTCGATGATGATTTAGCAGTGGTGGGCTTGCTTTACCGGATGGTGTTGCGGAGGATCGTGTCATTAGGCTAACATGGTTTTTTCATGTTGGTATGTCAATTCCTTTGTCGATATCATTTGGTTACATTTGGTCTATAATGTTGGATTTCATTGAGTCTTGGACGTGGTGATTCACTCCTTGAGGAGGTGTTATCCGTGATTGAGTATTGTTGAGAAATTGGTCTTGGATACTGAGTATAGTATCTTTGACTTTGGTTAGCTTGGTTGCTGGAAAGCTCCGAGTGGTGATTCACTCTTGCTTTCTTCTAGCTTTGTCCTGGTGTTGATGGCATTGAAGTGATGCCTTGTCGTTGACATTATTGAGGTTGAGATTCAAAGTGAAATGAGATGTCTCTCCTTAGGATTGATATTGAGTTTCATTATTCTTAATGAAGATAGTGTTGATGATTTGGCTATAGCTTTGCGTTGTTAGCATTCATGCATTTGCTAGTTAGCAATTGTATTGACGTTCAATGAACTGAGTGACAAGTTTGAGTTAGTTGTGTTCTAAACAAAGTTGTTTAGTAGAGGTTGAGCTTTGAGCTTTTCCTTGAAAAGTGATTTAGTCGTGGACAATACTACCTCTATGAGAAGAAGAGTTAGTGATTGGTATTGAAGTGATTGAATCCTGCCCAAACGTCAAAGATCAATATATAGACTATATCAAAGTCATAGACAATGATATCGTAGAGATTTAATTATCAGTGAATAAAGCTTAGATTAGAACACAAAAGTATTCCAAGTAAGATATCATCCGATAAACCAGTAGTTGATTATAGGAACCACCAAGATCACTAATATTGGAAAACATAGGATTCACCATCCAACAAAATTCAATAGCAAGTATAGCACCAAGGAAACTCAATGATGAAACTTAACTACCGAAGATGGTAGATAGTATGCCAAACAACTCACAAAACACAACTCAAAGAACACAAAGTATCATTGACTAACAAGCACAATGCTCGCGAATGTATCACCCGAAGGAAATAACATCCTAATCTATGAAAACTAACTCGAGCAATAATCAATAGAACAAAATGAATGTTGCAAAGCAAACAAATGCTTGTTCATATCAACCATTGCACTAGCCAATCCGGATAGATCCCAGCCAATAACACCAAGGAACTCAAGTTGCCTAAGCAAGTGTTAGTAACATCCTACTGATGTCTCAAACCCAAGAGACCAATCCAGAGCAAACCACATGAACATATATATATTTTGGTATTGCGAAAAGCCAAAAGCCATCAAAGAGAACAACCAACTATCATGAAAGATCGTCAATTAGCCCATCAATAAAGAGATGCAAAATCATCGTTGAAGAAAGAATCTACCATCCCGAAAGACAGCAACTTAGTTTATATCAACAACAATAATCAAGCAAAACTCTTGACAAGGATAATCAATTATCCCAGATGATAGTCAATCATCACCAATGATTGCTAGATGCAAATACTAACTTCAACATCGAAGCAGGAGTTAAAATGCCTTCCCCAACAACTTCTAACAAATGGAACAATGAGCACAAAACTCAAGAAACCAAAAGAAGCCGATAGCCAAGTCTTGCCTAATAATGATCACGAGTCTCATAAAAGCTAACGTCAATGCTAAAGAAGAAATCATGGTACAACCCACAATATCTTCCTTAACACACCCATAAGCTAAACTTCATAATGCCAAAGCTAATGAAGAGCATGTCTGTATCAATCCAAAAGCCAAGCGTAACGAAGTTATGCTCAACAAGTGATCATTTAATCGATCCTCTATGAATCCATCTACAGCAAGATGTAACTCACATCATAACAAGTACAAGGTGAATCATCAATGATCAATATATCCCAATTGAAATCCAACACAGTAATAGGCAGACTGGCTTCGGCACTTCATGTGCATGTTGAAATCTCTAGTCATGGGGTAGCTACTGTCGACTGGTCACATAACCCGCCTCTTTGTCGATGTTCCTTCTTCCGTTGAAAGGGCGTGACCGTGTAAACAACTCTAAACTGCCTGTTTACAGTAGTCTATCTAAACCTTACCGACGGGTTTGGTTTCTTTGCTTAGGAGGGTTGGGGCCTCTGGCTTCTCTCTCTATGTTCCTGCGGGCAGGGGCATATCACACTTTTGTAAGCTGGGTGACTCCCAGAGCAGCAAGGGTGGCTAATTCCGTTGGTCATTTCCTTGTCGGCGACGGCCGGAAGGTGTCTGAGCTGGTAGCGCATCTGCGTTAGACAAAGAGGTTGCCTCCTAACTCATTTAAGTTGGTGCATTTCTCATATAGTGTGAGTACCGTGAACTTTTTTTCTGGAGTTGTTTCTTTGGCGGTATTCTAGACTCGAGTGTGTATCGACGAGGACGTCGATCTTCCCTAGGGGGGGAGAGTGTTGCGAATGTGACTTCAGGTATCGAAAGTTACCTGTCGGCCAGTCCTTACGGACACTCTTACCTTACTGCCACGATGGCAGGAGGTCGGTATTGCTGGACCTTTTATTAGTCCCTCTTGTTCAAGTGTTAGTAAACTGGACTTTGCATCTGTACTTGGCCGGATGAGCATAAGGAAGGAATTCCTAAGTGTCTATTTAGCTGAGCATACTCGGCCTGGCTTGTTAGTTCTCTTTTGCTTTGTCTTGCACTGGCTTGACAAGAACCCTCGCGTATTGAGATTGGTCCCTCAATATCGCTACATGATAGCTTACCGTGTCTGCCAAACACCCTCGCTATCATGCCCTTTGTGTTAGTCTCATTTCAGTCCCAAATGCTATTTATGGAAAGTGTCTAGATTCGCTCATTTGGCATATCTACGGAATGTAGAGGTCGGCCTGAACACAATGGTGTTCGTCCCGTGTCCAAATTCGCAATCTAAGGACATTCCATATTTAGTAAGTTTCAAGCTTGTTCCAGAGACTAACTCCTGATACTAAGGGAGGATTAGGGTGAAAGCCCAAAGCGTGTGTTCCTCAAGGGGGGGGGGGGGGCTATGGGGGGTTCCAAATGTATAGTAGGGATAGTGGGTAGGTCGGGCATGGCCGACCAACCTGAGGCATAGTCTAGCTCCCGCTTGCGTGCCTGTCCTTGTTCTGCGTCCGGCTTGGGTCTAAGCCCAAGTTCCATTCCATGCTAGTTGGTGGAGTACCCATATCCTTGTGTTAGGCCACCGGTATGCCGAAATAGCGCCAAACTCCGTTTGGCTCCGTTTTGCGTGCTAGTCCTGGCATTGGGATGCTGGTTGCTCCAGGACTGTTCCAAGTCGCTCCGGGCCCCTGTCCCTTCACTCTTTGGGCTATATGCTCGGGAGTTGCTCCGTGGTCCGGTTCCATCACTCCTTGGCGTCACGCTTGGGAGTTTGGCACCGTTCCTTCGTTCAGTGGCCCAAGGCCCTGAACCTCGGGTTCCTATGGACACGTGGCACGGACACGTGGTATGTGACACGTGGCATCTGTCACGTGGCACAAAGAGGGTTTAGGTTCCGCTTCGTGGTGTTATCCTATGGTAAATCACCATAGGATAAAGGGTCAAAACCACGTGCGCTACAATGGGACCTTCTCCGACTTAGTAACTACAATGCTCGAAAATAATCCTTCATATCATAAAACCAATCCTCCACCACCTTATAGTCATTCACTCCCTTGAAGACTGGTGGGGGCTTTGGTTTGTACTTAGGAATTGCTTGAGGGATTGATTCCACTTGGGTTTATTTGACCTTGTTTGGTTTTGCCTTAGTCCCCACCAAAGGGTCCATGCCTTCTGTATTACCAACATTTGCAGTCTTTCACTTTTTCTTCTGCTTCTCATAATGCTTTAGCTTGCGTATGAGAGTCTCTAACAGGGCATTGGTCTATGCCAATTGTCTTTCTAGAACGTCCAATCGAACTTTGGAAGACCGAACCTCACCACCGGACTCCTATTTGGAAGTTTCCTCACTGGAGTCCTCCTCATGCAAGGATTCCTCATCCATAGTTTCTTGTTCGACCGGAGGCTCCAGCTTTGGAGGAGGTTCCATCTCTGCCTTGGTTCTTTTACACTTTGCCTTTGCCATGTCCCAGTAATCCACCTCTATGAGGAAAAGGCCCTGATACCAAATTGTCTATCCGACCACCACAGTCTTGGCCTTAGTTAAGTTCCCTTGCTAAGGTTCTTGCCTATTGTACCAGCTCCTACTTGGTCTTACTTGGTTTTAGCAACTCACTGCATAAGCAATAGAGTGTTAGCTATCCATCCACGGATTCACAAACTCTCTCCCAATCCCCCTCTCTGGGTAGACTGGACTTAAGGTTCAGCTACACTCTCCGCAGGCACAAGCAGTTAAACACACCAAGTCTTCAGATTCCTAACATCCCTTGGTATAACAAGTCTTGATCATGGGACCCTCTAAATCCCAAGCCTTGAGTGCCACACTTGCTTTGGGACACTGGGGGGAAACACTATGGCCTAATGGCTGGGTATGTGTACCTCTACTAACCCATTTCCATCCCAAAGGGAAGGCCTAAGCCCCTAAGAAGGGTGAGGACCAATGAGCTGCAAGGTACTTAAGTGGGGCACCACTCCACATGAGCTGAGAGCACTGCAGTTGATTTCCCTTCTGGGAGTGGGAGCTACTTTTGAGCACTTCCTTGGGTGGCCCCTTCGGCACTACCCAAGTCCATGCTCATTCCCACCCAAGGCCTCTTGGCCCCAGTCTCAACCTCAAGTCAGTTTGGAAGCACCACTCGAACTTGGTCTTAGACCCGATCTTAAATCTTGGACTTGATCTTGATCTCAGTCTCAGACTTGGTCTCAAAATCAGTCTCAAACTCGGTTTAGGACTTGATCTCAGACTCGGTCTTGAACTCAGTCTCAAAATTAGTCTTGGACTCGATCTCGGACTCGGTCTCATCTGATGAACTCTTTATCATTTTGGTCATGCTTTCAAAGATCCTTTAGCTTTTGACACCTCGGGGAGTTGGTTCCTTATAGACTCCTTTTCGGACTTCATCTTGGACTTTATATCAGACTCCTTCTCAGATTCCATCTTGGACTTCATCTCAGATTGCTTCTCTGAATCCATCTTGGATTCCTTCTCGAACTCCATCTCGGACTCCATTTTAGACTTCTTTTTGGACTCCATCTCGGACTCTTTCTTGGACTCTATCTTGGATTCCTTTTCGGTTTCCTCTTCAGACTCCATCTCGGACTCCACCTTGGACTCCATCTCAGACTTGGACCCAACATTTCCATGTGTCATGACACTTGCAATGTGTCAGTCCTTCTTGTCTCCCTTTCTAAAGAATCATTGACCAATCACTTCATGCTCATTCCTTGAGCACTTCATTTAGAGCACTTCCACTCTTGCCTTTATGGGTTAGAGCTTTTGGTCCTAATGTGTTACACTTGTTAGACTTTTGTTTTGACCATTGCTATATGGCACACTTTTGGCTTCACTTTAGGGTTTAAGGATTTTAATCTTACAACTCCACCACCTATAGACAAAGTTTGATGTCATCAAACAATAAACCATTTTATAAAGTAACCCTATCATGGATTACAATTTTCATCCTTACCACCAAGCCAATATTTGTTGGTCATTTGACATCAAAGGCTCATGATGCCTTGCCCATCCTTTAATGAGTCTAATCTCTCCATCTTAAAGACTTATAAGATCACTTTTCTCAGTTCTCTTCCTTTGTTTGTTTAGCTCTTGTTAAACCTATTAGAGACACCTTCTTTATTTCAATTTTACTACTCATTCTAGAGTAGTTTTAGTTTGTATCAACATAACCATCATATTTTCAGAACTTTGATATTGATTTCTCAAGTCACTTTCCTCAGTGTTTCCAACACCTTGTATTGCACATGTTGTGCAAACTCTACTTCCCCATTCTAAGAAGTTATTCATTTTAAGGGATCATCATCCTATGCCTTTCTAGGCACTAAGTTCTATTTATTCATGATTTATGCTAGGGCTATTTATGGCCCTATTATTTGGCTACCTCACCGCTCTATCTTTTAGAATGTTAACCTTTGCCATACTAAACCATTTGGGAAATCCATCATTGGAAATATATTTCCTTTCCTATAATCCGTTAGCATCCGCCATATGATGGTTTGTTGTTTAACTTATAATTTATATTCCTTCTAATAATTTCCAAGGCCCCTTCTTAGCCACTAATCTTTATCTTTTATCCTTTTTGTTTTGCACCAAACAATATAGGATCATTACCTCCATCCTTGAGGTATGCCTTTTGTTCCATAGTAAAGGCTCTTGCTTTGCTAAGTTAAAGGGTGTTCATCTTTAGTAAATCTCTTTAGCATTTTTTGTTGTATGCTCTATCCTCAACCCAATTTTGGCAACCCTCCTATAAGCCTTTAATTAGAGACTAGCAGGGAATCCAGCTCCGCTGGGATAGATAGGACATCTGTTACATTGGTGACATGAATCCTAGAGAATTTCTTTGTACACAATGTTTTTCGTATAGACATTATGGTTCTGGAGCACACCTTGTCCTTCACATTGTTCGATAGACATTGTAATTTGTTTCTTTGATGTTCCTCTTGAAAGTGCAACATAAAGTTGACCATGGCCAAAAACAGGTCTTGGCAAGTAGATACCCACATTCTGTAATGTTTGTCCCTGAGATTTGCAAATTGTTATGGAGAACGCAAGCCTTATTGGGAATTGTCGTCGTTTGAGGATAAATGGCATGTCTCCTTCAGTTGGTTTTAAAGAGATTCTTGGTAGGAGGACTTTTTTTCCTTGCATACCATTATGTAGAATCTCAGCTTCTATAACATTTGGTAGTGCCTTGGTTATAATTAGTTTAGTGCCATTACAGAGGCCTTTTTTAGTGTCAATGTTGTGTAACAACATTACAATACATCCGATTTTTACCTGTAGCTTGTGTGGAGGCATTCCAGATGGTGTTACTGAGTTTAAAAATTCTACAGGATAGTCCAACATCTCTTCTTCCGAATCTGTTTCTTAAATCATTTTCCTTCATTACATTTGGCAATAAGATATTATTCAGCAAGCCAGGTTGTGCTGCAGCACGGGTTGCATGTGTTCTTTACCCATGATGTACCTGCAAAGCTCAAGAGCTCACTCATTATCAAAAAGTTATGAAGTCATGCTCTGTCCAAGTTCTCTCACCTTTAAATAACTGTTGAGCAGCATTGTGAACTCTGATTAGATCATTCTATGGGCTTTCGTTTGTTTGTGAAGCATTCATCTGTATGCAAACTCGGGGCGCAAGCACCTGAAAAGATTGGATTTTCAATTAGTTTCAGATAATGGAAAGCCAAGTTTACATTGCCGAGTTCACACCCCATTATCGAAGGAGTTGATTCCCCAGATAAATCCCTGCACCACGACCCAGTGCTCATACAAAGCTAGAAGCTGGTCAACTGTACATGACTTTAGAGTTGGTAGCAACATGCTCAAGACTGGACGATTGCTGGTGAATTCTTACAGACTTTCATCTAACATGCTAGATAACCATAGAGCAGCAAGGAAAGAACATTCAAGAAGCCTTTCAAGATCCTACTCTTTATTTTGTAGGAAATTCAGCACTTGGCTCTCCGAATTTGCAGCATGCCGGGACTGCATTGCAATGTGTTGGGATTTCTCCTATCCAAGATGTGTGCAAGTATGCACAGAT